>NC_050469.1:15758712-15780545 GCF_013373865.1 Monomorium pharaonis
TTAATATCTAAATCATATCCTTTTTCTAAATTACTCTCCACTAGCTTAATAAACTCATCCGCATTATATCTACTATAATCCCTGCCACTGAATTCTTTATATTTATTTACAATCTTGTTCGTATTTATCACAACTTTTATCCACGCATGATCCGTTATCTTAGGTTCGTACTTGACTTCTACATTTATATCTTTATTCGCAAAAACTAGATCTATAATTGTTCTAACTATTTCGGTAACTCTCGTTGGTTTATCCACATACTGCTTCATACCTAGACTTTGCATAGTCGTTAGTAGTTTATTTGTATAATAAGAGTCTGTCATACAATCTATATTAAAGTCTCCTAATATTATACACTCTTCTTTTATTGTTAATTCTTCTACTATCTCCTCTAAGAATCCTATAAACTCTCCATGTGACGCACTCGGTGAATGATATATTACCATTAACACTCCTTTAAACAATTTCTCTTTTACTTCTATTGCAACGCACCACACAATCCTTTCTAATTTTTTCAATACTACTATTTCATACTTGATATCGTCTCTTACATACAGAGCAACTCCCCCTGTATTTCTATTTTCCGCGTCGCATCTAACCACACTGTATCCCGGTACACTTATTTCACTGTCTTCAATTTCCGCAATCAGTCTCGACTCCGACAATGCAATAACTGCCGGATTTAATTTCTTTCATAATCTGATGCTGTATCTCGTCCTTATGTGCCATTAAACTTTGCGCGTTTGTATATATTATCTGATCCTCTTCTTTCTGTAATCGCTATTTTTTGGCTTCCCATCCACTTCTCCTCTTCGATAGCCCTCTTGTATGTCGGGCATTCCGGATCCAGAGCATCATGATCGTCTTTTATTTTTAAATTATATGTTTTTATTTTAAACATACAATTTACACATTTGTTCTGCTTCTCTCTACATTCACTTGCTTTATGCTTTCTAGAGAGAGAGAGAGAGAGAGAGAGAAGAGAAGAGATGAGAGAGAGAGAGAGCGAGCGAGAGAGAGAGAGAGAGAGAGTAGAGAGAAGAGAGAGAGCGTGTTAGTAATGTCTATCAGAGATGATGTATGTATTATAGCATGTGTTTTATCTCTCTCTCTCTTTGTGTAAGTAATTCTTCTATTAATATTTTAAGATAGACAAAGGTGTCAAGTCAGTGTACCCTATTTATATTTTGAAGGGTACTCTAAAGTAGAAGTTAAAAAACAAAGATTTCTAAATAGTAGTGAATGTTTTATCTCTTGTATATATAATCTTATCATCCTCAGGTCCACTCTCTTTTAATCGAAGTTACCAAATATAACGTAGTTTAAAAAAAAAAGATAGAATAAAGTAAATGGTTTATTCTTTTGCAATGTATTGAAATAGGTAAAAAGCATAAAATCTTATCTGAAACAATACAGACTATGTCACCCAGCTGGCCTGCCGATGACATGGCCACAGACTGCAATGTTGATGATATGTTTATATGGATGTCCAAGAATCATCTGTACGTCTTTGGCTGGTATTTATAGTCGAATTTAAGATCATCTTAAGTACTATCTTAAGATGCCATCAGCCAATCACAGGGTCGTATTAGCATCTTAAGATATTGCTTGAGACAATCTTTAAATAAGATTCGACTATGAATACCAGCCTTAGTCTATTTAATAACTCATGCATTCTATGCAAGCCGGATATATGGATAAGGCACAAGAATATACCGATAAAGCTTTTAGTCAAATCGAAAAACTAAAAAGTAAGTATTTAAATACTTTGTTGTTTCTGAAACAATTTATTATAATTAATAAAATTCTCTCCATACATTCATAAAAATCACATTAAAAAAATTTGTTATTTGTAGCTAAATTATAATTATAAGTTTATAATTATGTTTATTGTTCTTTTACAGTTATTGATAATAAATCTATTTTGTCCGTGTTTCACTTAAAGCTCTTGAAACATACATTCATCAGCTTGTAATAAGGGAAACAAAAGTGTGGCTCTTATTGTGAATGTGGTCTATGATGGTCTTTAAGTAACATAGGCTGTCACATACAAAGTTAACTTGAGAAATTTCCATAAGAGCCACACGTTTATTTCTCATTACAAGCCGGCACATGATTATATATTCCAAGAGCATTAATTAAAATATGGACAAAATATGTTTATTATCAACAACTGTAAAAAAACAATCAATATAATTATAAATGTACCATTACAATTTAACTACAATCTTAATTGTAAAATAGCAATAAATATAATGCTATATTAAATTGATGCAAAGAAAATGAAAAGTAAAATATAGGAGGATGACATGTTGCTCTATATTTGAAAAGTCAACTTATAGTTATTTTTAAATCTTTTATATCATGTATATCTTGATTTACAAAAAAAAAAATTAGTTAAAGAATCAAAAATATAAATAAAAATTTTTAATGTGATCTTTGTAAATGTATGAAAAGAATTGTATTAATTAAAATAAATTGTTTCGGGAACAAAGTATTTAAGTACCCAGTAAACATTGACATCTTGTAAAAATCGAAAAGACATCTTATTCAAGATATCTTTAAGACATTTCTAAAAGATATCTAAAAGATATCCAAAAAGATTTTGTCGAAGATATCTTCATAGAATTTCTAAAAGATATCTAAAAGACATCTAAAAGACATCTTAAAAGATGTCTTAAAAATTTTCGAATTAGACATGTCAAAGATATCTAAATGAAAGATCTATACAAGATATCTTAACCTCTTCCTGGCCAAAAGCCTTATATTAGGCTTATAATTAAATTCACCGAAAACACTATATATTCATTTAGCTAAAATTACTTCTTTTAACATAAATATATGTATTTATTTCGAAATAATTTGATACGTTACTTTAATAACACTTTATATACTGTCTCATACTTCATAAAGTGCAACATAATCATATTTTTATATACATATTTTTCGACATTTTTATTGCAAATGACGCTAAACAATCATTTTAACAATAAATAGTAATATAAAGTTCAAATACAACAAAAAAAATCACTTTTTTCGAATTAAAAGCCTAATAATATTAGGCATTAGAATGATGTTATCTTCTTCGTAGTTTATTTCACTGACAAGGACAAAAATGTTTTAGTATTAAAATTAAAAAAGTCGGCCAAAAAAGGGTTGATCTTCTAGAGGTTAAAGATGTACGTCTTTTATACATATACCTTGTAGACCAATTCCAGAATTACTTTAAGATATCTATAAACGTCTTTATATATTTATTACTCAACATTAAAAAAAAAACATTTTAAATCATAATTTAGTTAGTTCATGTAGCGATGAAACATCCGCCACAATACAATGTGCACACGCGTGCAGCATCCGCAGTCGTGATGTAGTTCGCGGAATCGCCGCTATAGGCGACGACGCGATGCTTTCTCGTGATGAAATTTACATTCTGAGAGCTATATAAGAAGATCACTTACGGTGATGAATTAACTTATGATAGCAATCGTAGTAAGCTCTCAACCCTCTTAGAGCCTACGTAATAAATTTTTTGTATCCTGATGGAGAGAATTCCACGGGTCTTCGCACCTCTTCTTGGAGAAAGCTCTCTAAGCCTCCGCATAAATGTATAAACCTTTATAAATGTCAAAAAAGAATTCTAGAAAAGATCTTCAAGACGTATAAAAGACATCTTTAAGATGTCTCATATAGATTTTAGATTTCTAAAAGACATCTTTTAGATATCTTTAAGATATCTTTTAGATTTCTTTAAGATGTCTTTTAGACATCGCCAGATATCTAAAAGATATCTCAAACTGTTGCATAAGACATCTTTTAGATCGCGAAAAGATATCTTTTCGTAAAAAATGCGAGATATCGCAAGAAATCGCAAGATGTCTTTTAGAAATCTAAAAGACATCTTTTTGTCTATATGGGTACTTACTTTTTAATTTTCGATTTGACTAAAAACCTTATCTGTATATTTCTGTGCCTTATCCAGCTTGCATAGAATGCACGACAATTACTAAATATACAGACATAGAGGTAATCTTTGGTATCCATCTCCAATATTACAGCTTGTGGCCACTTCATCGGCAAACCAGCTAGGTGACACTAGCCTATATAACATGTTGAAATAATTTGAGACAAGATTTCATATATTTCACCTATTTAAAAATCTAAAAAAGGTGGTTGTGCGATATATTTAAGAGCCACACAGTTGCAATACAATATTTTTTAAAACAAAAATATAACACTTGTAACTATTCTCTTACCTGTCCTGCCATAAGATAATGGCATACTTGAAAAACTAGCAAGTACATCTTCAAATAATCCTTTTGATATTATTTTGATATCCTTCTGATTTTATGAATTACCCTGCCAATTCTCTATGTGATAGTTCACTCAACTTAAAAGGGGATGAACCTCCGTGAATTTTTATCAACAGCAACACACGCTGTAAATTCTGAGCTTTGATATTTTACTCATTCACTCTTTTCTTTTCCTATTCTTCTTCTAGTTCAAATCAAGTGTTTCTTCCTCTCTTAAATAACTGAAAATAAAACATAACACAAAGTATTACTCTTATCTCAGAATACTTATTCCATACAAAAAAAATGAAAATTTTGTGCAACTTATCTGATTATACAAGTGTTATACTAAGCTTCAAATTTAGGCACAGCCGTATTTCCCTCCACGATGAAATTCACGATGTAATATGCAAATTATGCATAAAACTAAAATCACAACTAACCTCGCGCACGTCAACACGTCTCTAACCTCGAACTGTCACTTGATCGACACGCGGCGGCACGGACTCGATCACCAGAGTACGCAAGCGAAGATATATAAAATGAATTCTTGTAAAGTTCTCCCCTTATTGTTAGATGGCGTTACTGTTGTAACAAAAATTGTATCTATGGTCATTCTACATTGAAAAATTACCTCAGTATTTTAATATAAAGGCATTTGAAGCAATAAAGTGCGATGAAGGCAATGTAGGCAACTTAAATAATAGCAGTTATAGCAGTTAGCAGTGAATAGTTTAGAACAATTTAGAAATGTTAATTAGTTCGAAACGTAAATTTAGGCATAAAAGTATATATATATATATACAGAATAGAATAGAATGTTTATTGCTTATCCCATGTGTAATACAAGCGAAACTTACATCAGTCTTCATTTTCTCTGAACTTAACCTAAATTTCGCCGTTTGACTCACACTTGCATTCACTTGAAAGAGAGAAAGAGCATTCATACATCCATTCCCATTCACACGTGGACCTCCGCTTCCGCTGTACACTTCTTCCATTCTGCTTCTTTTACATTCATCCATCCACATGCACTCTTCCTTCTTCTCTTCCTTTCCCTTCTCCCCCTCCTCTTCTATCCTCCTATCCTCCCTTAATCTATCCAATCTTTCCATCCACCACCACTCTCCTTCCCCCTCCTCCCCTAATATTTCCTCCACCATCTCTTGCCATCCTTTTTGTACCCCCCAATCTATACATTCCTCCCATACATGCTCCCACGTCTTCTCCCCCCATCCACACAGCCTACAAGTCCTCCCCGTCTCCTCCTCCCAATACCTTCCCTCTCTCATTGCCCCCCCTAACCTATACCTTGCCACCCTCTGCCATCCTTTCTCCTCCCAATTCTTCTTTAAATATTCCGGAATGGACAATACACCTATTGTACTTTGACTCCCTTCCGTTGTTTATCCCTCTTTCTCTTTACCAAATCCTCTCCTCTCAACCTCTCCACTTTCTCTACCTCTTATCCCCTCTCTTTATAAAAATTCTTCCTTTCTTCTTCCCACCTTGACCTTGTCTTACCCTCCTTCGCTTTCTTCTTTATCTCCACCTAACATCTCCTTGCCAACTCTCCTCTTCCTCTCTCTTCTAACTTCTTTTCATACCCCCATGCTCTCATTCCCGCTCTTCCCTATCTCTTTGCAATTCTTCTCTTATCATATACCCTGGTACATGGTTCTCTCCACTCCTAGCATCCATTTCAAGTATCTCTCCTGCAGTCTTTCTACCCCTATTCTCATCTTCCACCCCCAAATCTCTACCCCATAGCTTACCACCGACCACACCAACCTATTAAATAACCATAGTCTTCTCCCCCAATCTCTTCCAAACCTCCTTTTCCCTATCCCCCAGATCTGTCCTAAAATCGCCGAACTCTTTCTTACTCTTTCCTCTACATGTCCATCCTGCTTTCGGTTTGCCAACAAAGTGTACCCAAAATATTTAAACCTATTTACCTCCTCTATCTTCTTTGCTATCTTCTTCTTTCTCCCTTCACCTCTTTTACATCTCATAATCTTTGTTTTTTCCGTGTTTACTTCTAACCTTTTCCGATCCAGATAACTTTCCAATTTACCCATCGTCCCTTTCATTCCCTCTTCATCCTTTGCTATTAACACCACATCATCTGCATACGCCAGCGAGTATACTTTCTTTCCTCCTAATTCAATTCCCCCCACCCTCCTTTCTCCAATTCCTCATCCATATCCGCCAATAACAAGATAAAAAGGCACGGGCTCAACGGGCAGCCCTGTCTTAAACCCCTTTCTGTCCAAAACTTTCCCCTCCGTTTTCACTACCTTCACCCTGCTTCCTGTCTCCTTTAAAACCTCTGCACATCTCTTAACTAGCCCCTCTCTTACTCCGCTTTTTTTCATTGCTGTTAACAAAACCTCTCTATCTACCGAGTCAAAAGCCGCCTTTATGTCTACAAATAATAATATCAATCCCCCCCCCCTTCTTCTCTATTTGCCTATTTATCAGATAGTTCAAAACATAAACGTTATCAATTGTACCCCACCCCTTTCTAAACCCTGCTTGACTCGGCGGCAAAATACTCTTTCCTTCTAACTCTATCCTTAACCTTTCCGCCAATACTGCCGTGTACACCTTATACGCCGCTTGCGTTAAAGTTACTCCTCTGTATTCCTCCACTTTTACCCCTTCCCCCTTTTTCATTATAGGTACTACTATCTCTTCTTTCCACCCTTTTGGCCATCCCTCTCCTTTCCATACCCTATTACATAACCTCCATAGACTAATTTACAACTCCCCCCCCCCATACTTCCACACTTCATTTGGTATCTCATCTTCTCCCGTTGCCTTCCCATCCTTCAAACTTTTCATTACCCTCTTTATCTCTTTTCTACCTATTTCCGCCTCCCCATCCTCCTTCCTCTTTCCTATCCATTTCATCCTTACTCTCTCCTCCACTCCTCCCAATAGTTTTCTAAAATAGCCATCCCATTCCTCTATCTCTATTGACTCATTCACCCCCCCTCTCTTTTTCCGCTCCTTATTTACTATCTTCCATACCTGCCACTCCGTCGTCGCCCTCCCTACCTCCTTCTCCCACTCTTCTCTCTCCCTCTCCTTCTTTCCCTCACATAGTCTCTTGTAGTTCCCCTTTTCCTTTCTGTAATCCCCTTCAGTTCCCTTCTCACTTTTCTCTTACCCTCTCTACATTTCTCATCTCACCATCCCTTCCTCCCCACCTAACCCCTTTCTTTTCCATGCTTTCCATAGCCTCTTCTATCTTTATTTTCATCCTTCCCCATTCTTTCTCCACATCTATGTCCCCCGACTTTAAACCCCCAAACTTCTCCGCAAACTTTTTCCTCCCTTCCTCCGATTCTTTCTCCCTCCATCTCGTCCTTCCTCTCTATTCCCCTTCTCCCCCTTTTTCCTTTTAACCACACCGACAATGGCTGATGATCAGAATCTACTTTATTCTCCATCTCCATTTTAACCAACCTCTCTCTCATTTCCCGATCACATAGTCAATTACCGATCCTCCTTTCCATCCCACATGCGTCCATTTCCCTCTCTCATCTCCTTTTACATCCCCATTTATAATCGCATATCCCATCTTTCCTATAAATCTACAGAACTTCCTCCCTTCACCATTGACCATAACATCTCTCGATTCCCTCTTCTCCTCTCCTTCCATATATCTTCTTCCTTCTCTACCTGTCCTTAGATTAAAATCTCCTCCTATTATTAATCTCACTCCCTCCTCCCTCCTCTCCAACCACCCTTTCAACGACTCCATTTTAGCTTCTAAATCTTTATTTACATATACTCCTATCACCTTCCACCATTCATCTCCTAAACACATTTTCCTTACTAACATCCCCTCCATCTCCCCCCTGTCCGCTTCTATCTATCTTTAACCCCTTCCTTATTCCTATTACCATTCCCCCTTTTGCCCTCCCCCTTAATTTTTTCTTACCCGCCCACTGCGCCTCCCACGCGTAACCCTTTAGGAACCTTTTCTTCACTTTTTCCCATCCTTCCTTAGCCACCCATGTCTCACTCATTACTATTATATCCCAGTGCTTCAAATCTTCCCAGAAGTCCTTATCCTTATTCCCTACCTCTGCCACATTCCAAAATCCTATTTTATACTCCCCCCTTCCCTGCTTCTTCTCTTTTTCTCTTCTTCCTTTCCCCTCCCTTCCTCCCCTTTTCCCCCTCTCCTTCTGCCTCTCCTTACTCGTTTTTCTTATCTCCAAACCACATTTTTCCTATCTCATCCCACATCTTTATTTTCCCATCTACCCACATCCTCATATATAGTACATTAACTCTCTTCCCTTTTTCCCTCTCTCTATCCGCTTCTCTTTCTATTTTCCATCTAGCTCTCCTCTCTTCTTTTGTTAAATCGTCATCTATCCTCTCCCTTCTCCCTTTTAGTCTCTTCTTTGCCTCCATCACTCTCTTCTTACTCTCTAAGCTTCCTAACTTCACTAACATCATCTCTCTCCCCTCTCCATCTACCCCCCTACTCTCCTTACTTCCCTTACATTCTCTTCTATACCTATTTTCCCCCATAATACTTTTATTGTCTCCTTCACTTTTCTCTCTCTTATCTTAACTTCTTTGACTATTACATTATTTCTCCTTGTTTCCCTTTTCCTTTTATCTAACCTCACCTCGAATTCTCTCATTCTTTTCGTTATTCCCCCTACCCCCTTCTTTCCTTCCCTTCTCTCCTCTTCTTTTAAAAATTCCCCCCTTTATCCCCACCCTTCTCCAACTTCTCTTCTAAATACTTTATTCTTTTTTCCATCAACTCTATTCTATCCCTCATCTCTCTTCTTTCCTCCTCCCACCTATTTTTTAAATCTACTATCTGTTTTTTCAGCTCCTCCTTTCCTTCGTCCATTTTCTTTCCCAACTTTCCCAACTCCTCTAATATTTTACCCAGATTGCCCCCTCTAAACTCATTTATCTCCGGTGATCCCTTTACTATTCTACTTCTTTTAAGTATCTTCTCCTCCTCCATCAGATCCATCTCCTCCTCATCCTGCTCTTGTTCCTTCCTTTTTCCCCTCCTCAACATCTCTTCTATACTATTCATGCTTTTCGTTCTTTCCCTAGTCAACATTTCTAAATTTGTCGGCCTCTCTTTCTTCGCTACTTCTCCCTTATTTTTCAACCCTCCCCCCTTTTTTCCCTTTTCCTCCACCTTCGCTCCTCCTAAACCCTCTCCCTTTCTATTTTCGATTTTTGCCATACCCTCCTTATTATTCTCCTAACTTACTTACTTCTTTCTATTCTACTCTCTACGAACACACTCGGCCGCCTCTCTAACTCTCTGCCCGTCCACTCGCGTCGCTCGTGTCTCCTTCCCACTCGCTACTCTTCTTCGCTTACCTCTCTACCCAGACAGCACACGGATATCCTAACGACATCCATAAGATGTCCTTAACGGATATTGAAGATATCCACAGAACATCCGTTTTACGTCCTTTGGGCATTCTATGGACGTCCATGGGATATTATTGGTTTATGAAACTGGTGGATATATGTGTTATATCCGTAAAATATGTCCGATGGACGTTCTATGGATGTCCTATGGACGTTATATGGACGTTCTATGGACGTCCTATGGACGTGATAAAAAGCGGCATTCAAATTTAAATTTTACATTTAAAAAAAAGATAAAAACAATAAAATATATAAATATAAATATTTATTTAAGAAATTATATTATTCTTTCGATAGATTATACATTAAACAACTTTAATTAAATAAGTATCATACGTATAATATTAATTAAACAATCAGCTTAAAGCATTTTGTAATTATCACACACATATATATATATAGTGTGTATCCATTGTTTAACGACTACCGTGGAACAAATATTCTTTATATTGCAGACAATGACTGCAGCATGCGAGTGATCTCGTCTAGGCAACAAATGATTGTGACTCGTCAACTATAACAGAAATTAAATTTTATGTTTACACAAACACACACACACACACACACACACACACACACACACACACACACACACACACACACACACACACACACACACACACACACACACACACACACACACACATATATATACATATATACATAAGCTAGAGTAGACTGTATGAAATCTTATTGTGTGCCATTGGCTTTGCCTCTACCTGGTTGATCAATTCGCCAATATATTCCATCACAAACTTGCCTTTAACGAAAATGATGATGCTCGGCCGACGCTCGCTTGCTCGTAGGCTCTGATTGTTCCCGTTGCTGCAATCTCTAATCTCGTTGCTGTTCTTTATCGAGACCTTCGTCATAATCTGCGTACACTTCGCCGTCGTCTACCATCTGTAATTATACGTCTAAAATTCGTCGCTGCTACCGTGTACACGTAACCGTTCTGTTTACGTACGTAGGTCAGAGCCTATGAGCAAGCGAGCGTCGGCCGAGCATCATCATTTTCGTTAAGCATCATCATCATTCTCGTTAAAGGAGAATTTGTGGTGGAATATATTAGCGAATCACATTATCGATTTTTAGTTTCGTAAGTGGCGCAGGACCTCAGGAGTTCAATCTCTCCAGCCTCGATCGCCAATGATTCTACTTTATCGATTTCGATCAAATGTGACCGTCACTCCCGTGTTCTTGAATTTACTACTCAATTATAATTTTAGGATAAAAATTATAAAAATGCCCTACCCAGACAGCACAAAATACTAAAAGACGACGAAAAGATATCTTTTTTAAGTTGTTTTTAGGTAAGACTAAAAGATGAATATATTACATTTTTTATAATATTGTCCAAAAGACAACATAAAAAAGACTTTTCGTCAACTTTTTATAGTTGTCTTTTCAGTAAAGCAAAAATTGAGCTAAAAGATATTTTTTCGCTCGTCTAGTTGACAAAAGCAACATACCACGTGCGGACTTGCCCGCTAGTTAGTGCGCCGTCAATAGGCGGCTTAAGTCTCTTGGGAACAAAGTGCAGCCGATCGGTTACATAAAGACTACCTGTAGTGTGCTTAAGGCAAGCAAAAATATAGTTTCTTGTTCCTGTCCGATGTGGAAGAGGACACACTATTTTTATGATGTACTTATTTTAATTGAGTGAACGATTTGCTACAAGAAAAGTGAATCATTCACTTCAGTCGAATAAAGGATTCACTTATCAATGGAAAAATCCATTCTTATAAGAAGTGAGATATCACGCCATTTTGAATGGCCGTATTTTCACTATTGCTAAGACTACTAAGGGTGAAGTCCCATGGAGCAGATTATGCCGAAGAGGAACGAGCGAATCATCTCGTTGAAAAAATGAAATGGAAATCCAGATGGTATCCACGTGTATGTGAATTCCCATGGATTTTAGACAGTTTTGTATGGATTCCATATGGTTATCCATATGGAATCCATCTAGATTTCCATCTCATCTTTTCAACGGGTCACTAATCACAGGACCGTTTCGACGGAATCTTTGAAAGAGTTCTATCAGAATGATCCGTGATTGGTGATTCGCTCGTTCCGCTTCCGCGTAATTCGCTCCATGAGACTTCACTCCCTAAGAGCTCCGGCAGATCAGCACGATTTTGCGACGCGCGATATCCAATGAGAGCTCTGTTTTTTCGAAAAAACAGCTCTTATTGCATATCACGTGTCGTGCATCGCAAAATCGCGCTAGTCTGCCCTCAAAGATGTCTATCAGGCGTTTATTAGTTATCGGCTTTAAGATAACTTTTTGAGGGACCTAAGTCGTCTTTTAATCATCTTTTCGTCGACTATAAGCTTTACCTACAACAGTGGTTCCCAACCTTTCTTTGACCAGGGACCAGGAACTTTTTTGTTTGGTGCAGGAATCCCAAGGTTCAAAATAAACATTCCGAGAATTTGAAAATAAATTTTAATCATAACTTTTAATTAACATTAAACTTAGAATAATATTTAAATATATTTTTATAACAGAGCACTTTTAATTAAAAATCAATGTGACTTTATTTTGCGGACCTTAATTTAGTTCTCGCGGACCCCTAGTAATCCGCGAACGACTGGTTGGGAACCCCTGACCTAAAAGATGTCCATGACGAAAATTTGTCTTTTAGTCGTCTTTTAGACGTCTTTGTGCTGTCTGGGTATTCATATTGTAGCGTGCGCGCCGCGGAAATGAAAGACACTTCTATTAAAAAAACTGGCGACTTTATTAACACGAATACAGACACGTCTACACGAGAGCGGGGCCGAGATTTAACTAGTTGTTTATGCGCGTTGTCAAGCTCTTGACAACTGACAACGCTCCGTCTCGGAAAATCAGCACTATCGATCGGCTCACGGACAGCTGAGCCGCGGTCGCGGAGTATACCGGGCGACGCACGTAACAATATATTATCACATTTGTAAAATTTTGCACAAATACATAATAGCAATTTATACATTAATATGTCAAACACATTTCGATTTGTTTTCAAGTCATTTTTAACAGAAATTAACAAATAAAAAGCTGCTATTAAAAATATCAAAGGGACAAATAGCAGCAGAGACTCATAATATCTCATAATTGAAATACATATCAGTTAGCAGATCAGATGAAACTATAGCAAGCAAGTCTCGAAATTGCCGCTAAATTTATGGAAATAATGTGTGAAGTTCGAATGTAAAATAAATATATATGTACAAGTTAATTGTGTCAAAAAAAAATTAAAGTATATATTATGAAGACTAGAACCAGGAGACCGATCTCTGTGGTTTTGAGTGAAGCGAAAATCTGTCAGAAATGTAGTACCAAATGGTGGTGCTGACGATGCTGATACACCGGAATATATTCCAACTCTAGATGTAATTATCTAGTCTAAGTTTATCGTAGTCAGCCGTGTTAGTGGTGCTAGGCTGTACGCAGTTGTATGTTTGGTATAAGAAAACTGAGGTAAGTACTCTAAATGTAAAATTGCTAAGATTTTTATTATAAATTTGCATTTATTGTCAAATGTTTGTCGTTATACTCCATATTGTTTCCGATAAATCATTGTCGCTAGCGCCACCATTTGGTACTACATTTCTGACAGATTTTTGCCTCTTGGATTTTCAACTTTTGGAGGCGAAATCAGGCTTAGTTCGGTCTCTTGGTTCTAGTCTTCATAGTATATAATTGTGTGAATAAAACAATTAAAGTATATAACGATAACATATATAATATATATGTATAAAAATAAAATCAATATATGTAAATATGTAAAAATGGAACATAAAATCTAACGTGTTAACTGGTAAAACTGAAAAAATTATTATCTTTTACTTTTTAATTAGCCATCAATCTGATATTTTACGTGCTTATAAAATATATTTTCTAAATAAATTTTATTAACTTGTCAGAGTACACATTTTTATCCTTAGTCAATACATCCTTAAATAAGTTTTCTAAATTATACGTAAGCTTATAGTGACATACAAATAAAGATCTTACTCTAATAAAACAGTACATAATATCCACATTAATACTACGTGGATCGACATATCGGCATCTATGTGGATTCGACGTAGAAACGACGTAAAAATTTTACAACTTTAGAAACATCCTCGTAATCACACACGTACTCTCTAAATTTCTTGGAGTGGAACTTTAAAAGAATGAAAATTTAACTCTAAGCGCTAGTGAAATACGGCCACTCGAAATGGAATGACATCTCACTTCTTATAGGAGTGAATTTTTCGCTCGATAAGTGATCTCTTCATTTTATTGAAATGAAGGTCACTTTTTTTGTAGCAAATTGTTCACCCAATTAAAATAAGTAAATCATAAAAGTGTTATGTCCGGCAGACTCCACGATTTCTGTTCTTCGGAGAAACAAATAAGATTACAAAAGAAATTCCGTTTTAACGGTCTCCAATAATTTTTTATACGTTTAGGATTCCGTTAGGAGTCCGTTAGAAACATAACGAAAAACATGGATGGACGAAACGACCAAGTTGATAATTTCAACTCCTTTTGAATATCGAGTCAACAAACAATAAATTTTGAAGGTAGAAATACAAAAAACAAACTCGGGTTCGAAGCAAAATTTCACGTTTCCTCACAAAAATGAGTAATAAAGAATCCAAACATCAGCAAATAAATAATCGTTTCCTCCATCTGCAAATAATACCGTCTAGCACGATAAAAAATTATTTATCTTCTAAACTCAAAAAGAAGATAACCTACGCGATAGGTCGAATTCTTTCGATAAAATTAAAGAAATGTGGGAGGAAACAGAGAAACTTTCGACAGATTACTTAACGTAAGATTGGGCAAAAAGGAAAAACAATTTTTCCAATAAGAAAACTTAAAATTTACCCGCCACACAATCTTGAAAAAGAGTCCTACCAATTAGAATATTTGAACCACCTACATCTGGATCCTCCCTCTGTAAGACTGTATATATAATACCAAATCTTGAAGAGAACGAGTTAGTAAGAGAGTTAGTTAGTTGTGGCGACACAAAGACGTTTAGTCGCAACTCAAAACGCCTAGCAACCAACACGCACTGTAAGCAACAGGCTAGCGCCTAGCAACCGCGCAACCCGACTAACGCTGTAAGCATCGCAGAATGGAAAAGAGAAGTGCGCGCGGGTACCACCAAAGGCTACGCTATCTCAGAAGTAAAATGACGACTTCTAGGCAATATAAGGAGCACGAAAAGACGGGCCGACCACTCTTTGCGTTACTCGCACTCGAGTCTTCTTTTTTGCATACGAAGACATTAGCTTGTCTCACGATATTGTACTATCGAGCACGCTGGCAGCCACGGAGCCGCAGTGGAACCCCGCGACAGCGGTAGTCTCGCCACCTCGATGGACCAGGCCTCCGAGGGTGCTATTAGCCGCCGACGATCCACGGATTTGTTACACATCACCGAGGTACCTGCTACCGGACCTACTAGAGAGCCAACAAAGGAGACCGCCACTCGGAGCACAGAGACCGAGCGGGACACTACTTGGGAGATGAAGGTGACGCAGACCGCTACACGGGCAGCAACCAGAGACCACGGCACCCAGGACTAGGATAGTACTACTAACAGTACTGATCGGCCCGGGAAACCGACGGAAAGCGGCCAATCCCGCGGCAAGCTAAAGGAACGAACCCACAGGGAGAAACGAGCCTCCAAGAGGAAGAAGAAAAGACACTCTTCCAAGGAAGGGAAGAAGAAGACGAAAACAGGCACTCAGGTCCCGGAGATCACGTCCACTCTATCCTTGGACGAAAATAATAACCAAGGCGGAATACGGGTGACGAAGACTCATCCACCTATAGCGTGGAAACCGCTACAGGCGTAAAACTTATTACAAATGGCCCTTATCAGGGCAATAAAATAATACAAACATAAAAACTTGTACAGTGTATATAGCAAGAATAAATTGTCTATTTAAGGGAAACCAGCATTCTTCTCTTCAAAGACCAGTCATATTCCTCTGCGCATGAACCTAGCAACGAGCGAACTTAACGCCACAAATAGTTAGTTGGTCAATGAGTAGTAGTCAGTTAATAGTAGCGAATTAGTTAATAGTCAGTTGTCAGTTGAGTTAGTAGCGAGTAATCGCTAACGAGAAAAGTAGTTAAAAGAAATAATCATGTAGAGTCAGTGCGCGGGTAAACCTTTAGTGCCGTTCCATCTAGTCAAGAAATCCCTTTGATTCCGACAGATTTGCTCGAGAACCAGCAATGAGTAAGTCCCACAATCATAATTTCTTTTGTTTTTACGTTACTCGTTTGCTCCCTTCCGTTTTAATTCATTAAGACACGCTTCTATTATTTATAAATAATTACCTCTTGGAGTTTTTCGTTCCCCTTCTTTTCCCGGTGCGCGGATTCCAAGGGTGCCGCTCGAGAGTCCGACCGGCCGTTCCGGTGCGCGGATTCCGAGCGTGCTGCTCGAGAGTCCGACTGGCCGTTCCGGCACGCGGATTCTGAGGCTGTCGCTCGAGAGTCCGACCGGTTATTTCGGTACGTGGATTCCGCCCCTAGTGTTCGAGAGTCCGAACAACAACTCACGGTTTCAGATTTCAATTTTCGAGAGTCTGCACTTTTTTCTCTTCCCCCTCCCCGAATTACTTAAGATATAATGCCACTCACAAGCAAAGAGCTGCCCATTAGTTTTACACTTCCGAAATTTATATTAATAACCCTTGTGTATTTTTAAAACTTTATCAATAACTCTTTGTTAAACTTTAAAACCCTTGTAAACTCAACCGAAAAGCTATGTTTATAACCCTTTGTGTATTTGAAAACTAATAATAATCTTTTGCGTATTTTTAAAATTTTGTAAACTCTTGCGAAATTTATTTAAAACCATTCATGTAACTTAATCTTTATAACTCATAGCCAACAAATTATGTTAAACATCGACTTCAGCGCCTATTTATATTCTTATGACTTTTTGGGAAATTTAGAATAAATACTTTGTTATTTCTTTGTTACATAAATTTCATCATTTATTTTAATTAATAACGATCTCCCCTCATTCCGAACAAAGACTGCACCTGATCCGATCCCGAGTTAAAGCGATTCAATTCATTGACTCGAAACTTGGATCGACGAACGTACGACTTGAAACGGGTTATAGCAGGTCTATCGGCACGTTGACCTATATTTTTAAGTCATAAAAAGTGCGTTCGACCTGAGGCACCTACCCTCTCTTAATTTGTGTGCCTACGAGAATTCCACGTGTTTGTTACGTTCTTCCCTGCCTTACCTGTTCTTCCTGAAATATCCTTTCTACCGAATAAAAGAGTTAAAATCCCATAAGGCTAGACGTAACAAAAGTATTATGTGGCGGTTCTTTTCCACATTGAACAAGAAGCTAATTATTGGTTGTCTTAATCGTACTGCGGGTGGTTTTTATATAGCGCATCGGGTGCACTTTATTCCCGAGAGAGTTACGCCGTCTGTCGATGGCGCTATGCACTAACTAGTAGACGAGCGCGCGGCGTTTCTCGAAATATCCATGTAAATTTCCAATAAATATTTCTGAATAGATATATCCAGAAAATCTAATAGATATTTTGAAGAGAAAAGAATTCGATGCAATGATGAAAAAAGAATTGCATCCACGTGAATAATTTGTAAAAAAACTTTCATCCATGTAATCCATGTAAATCACGTGGATGTCACGTAATTGTTTTATTGGGGCATGTATCGTTTATTAAATTATGAATTTTGTGTGTGTGTGTGTGTGTGTGTGTGTGTGTGTGTGTGTGTGTGTGTGTGTCGACAAACAGTTACCATGCCATTCTGATTAATTTACGCTTGATATGTCGAATACTTAATTTGTTTCTTTTTGTAAATTATCAATTAATATACGCAAGACATAATTAATGATAATTTATATATTAGTTTTGATTTTAGCGTTAAACAACAGAAAGAGAAAAGGATTGCCATTGACGACGACGATATGACGAGTAAATGTAATCGCTTGTGGAAAGCGTTGTCGCGGAAACGTATAGACGAGAATGAAGATACGAAGGATGAACGATTAGCACGGGTCCTCGGTTTATTCGATCTGACCGCACTCGGCGTGGGTGCGTCTCTCGGCTTAGGCGTCTACGTCCTTGCTGGAAGCGTGGCCAAGGAGACGGCTGGACCTGCCGTGTCTGTCTCTTTCCTCATAGCCGCTGTCGCGTCTGCTTTTGCCGGTAAAACCAAATTGGCCTTGCAAATATATGTATATCATTTATCAAAATATGTATCGCTATCAAATCGGTAATCGACTTGTAGGCACTCGTATTTTTTTAGTCAAGTTTTCTAAACAAAATAATTATTCCCGATGACATGGCGGCGATTCGCGAAAAACGAGGAAAATTCTTTACGTACAAGAGTTATGTTAAACAAGCGCATGTCCTGAAATTATCATATCTTGTAACATACAACTGAGGGAGGGAGTTTTTATCTGCTTCTTAAAGGGATGTTAAACAGCCCGTTAAACTTGATCAAGGTTGATAATGTAGAGTCTTTCATTTATCGTTGTTTATAAAAATATTTGCTTCAAAATACAAGTTATGTAGCTAATACGTACAAATGAATGGTATCCTCAAAACCCAAATAGCACACGATATTCTATGGATATCCATCCTTGATCCATAAAGTGAAAAGTATATACAGGACATTATACATACATAAAATGAATATTTATGGATGGATATAAATGTATGTACGTCATATGTACATAATATAAATATACTTTGATGGATTAATTACTTATACATCTCCATGTATATTGTATGTATATTGTATTTATATACGTGCAGGTACGTATGTATTGAAACATACATAAATGTACTTTCATGTACATCGGACAAACATATTTTTATAGATTAGTTTAGGATGTTTTTCGATGCATGTCGAATGTTTATTGTATGTATTGTCACGACTTTTCCTGACCGGGAAAGCCGCGAGCAAAAAGCAGCGAGACCGATAGGGTAACCGGTACCCCCGATGCCGTGCTTGTCGCGCTCGAATCTCGGCCACACGTTATCACGAGAATTGTTGGGCGCCAGACGCGCTCGACGACGCGTCAATTCGCGAAAATCGTTACGCCAAGGTGTCCTCGATCCTCGCGCGACAATCTCGACCAGCTCTGCCTAACGGTAGAGGGGCGGGGTGAATCGTAAGGGAGCAGGCGAATGCGGTAACACGAAGTGGTGGACGACACACTAGAAAAATAGACTCCGAACGTAACAAGTAACGAACTTTATTGAGATTAATAGTCAGACAGAACAATAATATCGCGGGACGCGGCATGCGGCGTTCCGACAAGGCGGCGCCCCGGCGCGAATCAAACCAAACAGAGACGCTAACGATACGCGGGAAGCTCCCGCGGTAGACACGCGGCCGACAAGGACAGACGAGGGAATCTCCCGCGCACATGAATTTCGGACGTTCGAACGTGCCGACACTCCCGGCAACTAGAGAACGCGACCGCGTGTCTCGCGGGGGTCGCACCATAATCGCCGGCCGCTACCGCACTACACACCGTCGCGAAACCGGAAGTCCCGTCCACCCGCTACTCGCGACGCGATACTCGCTCGCGCGAGGGCTTTGCGGCGTACACGGTCGAGGGGAATCTCCGACGGAACTCACGCGTCCTTACAATCGTCCTCCCCGTGGCTCGGCGCTTCGGCGTCCCGCCCGCTTGCATCCGATATATCTCCCAATTACTTACGCGAACGGACGGCCGCCCTGCGGCCCGCGCGACTCACGCACCAACACCAAAACGGATGCAGAACGGGCCAGGGCCTCGCCGGCCGACAACCGCTCACAATCACTTATCTCGGCAGACCACCTCACCGATAAGGTCCAAGGCGTCCTCCCTCGTCTCTCGGCTCGTCCTCGGCTCTCGCGATGGCCTCTCGCTCGCCACACCGATAACTCGCCCTCCGGGGCACGACACGCGACCTTCCTTCTCAGACCGCTCGCACGCAAAAGCGGGGTGGATCGCGGTCGATCCCGGATCGACGCCGCGACCCCCCGTCCACTCATGCGCATTGTTTCCGCGCCGCGACCCAATTGCTGGAAGGCACGCAGTCCTGCGTACGCAGGGACGTGCGCGCCGTAATCCTTCCGGGGGCCTCGCAGGCCCCTGCGAAATTTTCTTTCTCCCGCTGGGCCATTTCCCGAGCCGGGGCAGCGCACGCGGAGACCTCCGTTCCTCGTGAGAGGACTTGACGCCTCCCTCGACGCGTTTGGTCCCATCCGGGCTCCTCCACAGCCCTCCGGGACGTCCCGTCGTGGTGTCGGCGGGCACCGCCGCCTTAGGCTCCGGCCGTGGCTCTCCCAGGGCCACGCCGAATTCCCGTGCGGGCCGCGTGCTCGTCTCTCCCGGGCACCGGTGGCGTCCTTCCTCCTTCCCCGCATCGTCGTCGCTCTCTCTCCTCCTCTCTCGCCCTCTCGCCGCATTCCATCGGAAGACGGCCGCCGCGCAAAGAAATAAAAAATATAAGAAGTTAATACTACGCTCGCTAGGTCTGTCGCGGTTCCCCATGGAGATCCCCTCTCGCCTCTCGCCTATTTTCCCCGTACGGCGCGAATTCGCAGCCTGTGACGGGGGAGGAACGCTGCTACTCGTGGCAGCTGAGCTATCACGTCACAGTATATACGTGCAGGTACGTGTCGAAATAAACATAAATGTATATTGGATGAATATACTTTCGTGGATCTGTCTAGGATGTTTTCCGATGTATATCAAACACCTATTGTATTGTCACGACTTTTCCTGACCGGAAAAGCCGCGGGCAAAAAGCAGCAAGACCGATAGGGTAACCGATACCCCCGATGCCGTACTTGTCGCGCTCGAATCTCGGCCACACGCTATCGCGAGAAATTGTTGGGCGCCAGACGCGCTCGACGACGCGTCAATTCGCGAAAATCGTTACGCCAAGGTGTCCTTGATCCTCGCGCGACAATCTCGACCAGCTCTGCCTAACGGTAGAGGGGCGGGGTGAATTGTAAGGGAGCAGGCGACGGCTGAAACACGAAGGGGCGGACGACACACCATAAAATCGACTCCGTGCTTAACAAGGAACGTACTTTATTAAGAATAAATTGGAAGCGTGGACAATGATATCACGGGGCGCAACATTCGCCGTTCCGACAAGGCGGCACTACGGCGCGAACCATACAAAAATAAACGCGAACGACACGCAGAAAGCTCCCGCGGTATGCGCGCGGTCGACAAGGACGAACGATGGAACACGACCGCGTGGCCCACGAGGGTCACAAAGCAATCGCCGGCCGCCGCCGCACTCTACCCCGTCGCGAAACCGGAAGTCCCGTCCACCCGCTACTCGCGACGCGATATTCGCTCGCGCGAGGGCTTTGCGGCGCACACGGTCGAGGGGAATCTCCGACGGAACCCAAGCGTCTCTACTACCGTCTTCCCCGTGGCTCGGCGCGTTGGCGTCCCGCCCGCTTGCATCCGACAAATCCCCAATTAATCACGCAAACGTATGACCGCCCTGCGGCCCACGCGAATCACGCACCAACGCGAAAACGGATGCAGAACGGATCCGGGGACCCCCGCCAGCCGGCAACCGCTTACACCAAATTATCCTGGCAGGCCACCTCACCGATAAAGTCCCGGGCGATGTCCTCCCTCGTCTCCAGGCTCGTCCCGCTCGCTCACGCTGAGGCCTCGCACCAGCCACACCGATAATTTGCCTTTCGAGGCACGACTCGCGACCTAACGCCTAGACCGCTCGCACGCAAAAGCGGGGTGGATCGCGGTCGATCCCGGATCGACGCCGCGACCCCCCGTTCGGTCATGCGCATTGTTTCCGCGCCGCGACCCAATTGCTGCAAGGCACGCAGTCCTGCGACCGCAGGGACGTGCGCGCCGTAATCCTTCCGGGGGCCTCGCAGGCCCCGCGAAATTTTCCTTCTTCCGCTGGGCCACTGCCCGAGCCGGGGCAGCGCACGCGGTGACCTCCGCTCCCCGCGAGAGGACTCAACGCCTCCCCCGATGCGTTTGGTCCTTTCGGGGCTCCTCCGCAGCCCTCCGAGATGTTCTTCCGTGGTGCTGACGGGCACCGCCGCTTTAG
>NC_050469.1:16081045-16301112 GCF_013373865.1 Monomorium pharaonis
ATACGTTAGATTTGATACTGATGTGAAAATGACGCGTAACATCATTAATAAAAATATCAAACTTTGATACGTGACTTCCATTTCATATATGATATATACCGTGACATGACGAATATAAAACTTGAATGTGAATTTGTGACGTAGACAGAATGAATTGTGTGAAAGCAACGTGACTATTCTAATATCGCGCACCTGTTGGATGAAAATTAATACATACAGGGATGCAGATATAAATGTATAGTATTATAACTCAGATAATGTATAACATATGTAATATACACATAGATGATATAAATAAAACGTAGTATAAGATAGTATAATTACTTTATAAATGCTATATACATAAAAGTCAATTTTATTAAAAATTTATTTTAATTAAAAAAAATTTTTTTCTCAAATAATAAACAGCGTAGTTAAATGAAAGTATTTATGCTGTAAAACTTTTGTATAAAACATTTTTTAATATTTTGTTTAGTTTACGAGATATATAAAAAAAAAATAAAAATATCTCAACCTTTGAAGGATAGTTTCACTCATTCAAACCGTTTATAAGGCCAAACGGAAAATTTTCTAATTTTAATGAAACTTGGCATAAATGTAGAGGGGGTAAATACATTAATTTAGAAATGTTTTATTTTGGTTCAAAACCAGCTTAAAGAGGTGAAAGCACGCTTCAAAGTTGAGACATTTTCGCGTTTTCTCAATATATCTCGTGACTAAACAAAATATAAAAAAATGTTTCATACAAAAGTTTTACGGCATAAATACCTCTATTTAACTATTTTATTTATTTTTTCCCAAAAAATTTTTTTACGAAGAACAAAAATTTGTTTAAAAAAAATTTTTTTTAAGGAAATAAATAACAGAGTTAAATAGAAGTACTTATACTGTAAAACTTTTGTATGAAACATTTTTTTATATTTCGTTTAGTTTACGAGATATATCGAGAAAAGGCAAAACTCTAAATTTTTGAAGGGTGGTTTCAACCCTTTAAACCGTTTATAAACAACAACTTATAGTTTCTAAATTCATGTATTTACCCCCTCTACATTTATGCCAAGTTTCATTAAAATCAGAACTTTCGGGTTTGCGAGGTTCCCTTGTTAGTATAAAAACATACATTATTACAACATAAATGAAGATATCGTAGAAGATGCCATTTATGTTCTTAACAATAATGATGATTCCGAAAAATGTAAGCATGTGCAGAGAATATCACCAGTGCAATTTCTACGTGATTGAGAACTCGGTATACGCGGAACGCATGAACGCACCGTAATACAGAAAGTTTACATACACGATCAATTCGTTCATAACTGGCCTCATCATATAAAGCATAAATTATATAGAGAGATACTCAATTGGGTTGACACCGATGAACATGAATATGATATAGCAAAACAAATCGTAGAAAAGACTCAGGAATGCTGTTACCATCTCATTGAGATACCAGCAGGTATCGGAAGGTATATCAAAGTGATAACAATAATGAGCCACTTTTGTTATGACACTGAGAATCCTTATGTAGAGAAAATGCTGCACACTTACCACGAATTTTCAAATCTTTTGAACAATGATAAGGATGAATACGTTCTGTCTGAGCAAGAGATGGAGATATGTTTTTTTATTCGATGTGAAAGACAAAGCAAGCTAATGCAGTTAGAAATTTAAGACAAATTTCGATTCTGCATTAGGTGCTACGAAATTACATGCAAGTGTCCTGTTGAAGATTGTACGGTATTGTTTTAAACAGTGTTAAAAAGACAAAAATGGAGAATAATTTCGAGCAAGTGAAACGCGAGCTGTTGGAGCAAGCAAATGGAATCACTACTTTGGACGAGTATTTCATGTGGTTGCAGCGATGCGACGAGTTTATACAACAGTTTGAGGAACATAGCCGTATCAAGCGTCCTCGGCTTGCCATCGGACAAAGACAATCGTTGGTGACGAGAATCGCGCGACTCGAAGGTGAAAAGACACAATTACAAAGACGTTTCGTGCATGTAGGTGGTAATTACGCGAGCACTAGTAATAACGCGAACAGACTCATGTGGCGAGAGATAGATACAGCGTTCGAGAATTGTATTCAGACAGGTGCAGTGATAAATACAAACTATATTGAACCGCGAACGTTTCTAGAAGACGCAGGCGGTATAGTGCTCGAGCGAGTGCGGGACGCTCTAGAAAAACACAATAGTGTGAAAGTGAATACCACATTTAATGGTGTGTTTGTAACAGGTGATAAACGTGCAAACAAAAGTATAAATACTAAAAATTGTGAACTATTTCAAACGTCAGACTTGGATGAGTGGTACGAGCGACGCATTATCGAGCCCACTTTGGCTTCGCTTGAAGAGTTTCAAGAACGTGATAGCGGATGGGCGTCGTCGCAAATTCTTAATTTGATTCTAAATATAAATAAGTACAATCCTCTACACGCGGGGTGTCATGTGACATTACCGCAAGAAATAATGATGAATCGTGCAGTAATGAACGTTAATTCAAAGGATAATGCATGCTTCGCGTGGTCAGTGGTCGCCGCTCTACAGCCTGCTGAAAGAAACACAGAATTGGAATCGTCATATCCGCATTATGCAACAGTCCTAAAGTTTGATGATATTGTGTTTTCCGTTACAGTAAAGGATATAGGAAAATTTGAGAGTCTTAACAATGTATCGATCAACGTCTACGGGATGAAAAAGGAAATGGCAATGCTAAAGATTCTTCCGCTGCGGCTCTTTAATGACAAGAAAGAGAAGCATGTTAATTTATTATACATGCAAAATCCGCGCGAAGACAGCGTAGGCCACTTTGCCTGAATAAAAAATTTGTTCCGTCTCATCAGCTCCCAACTGATCAAACATAATGGAAAAAAATTTATTTGCAATCGGTATGTGTAATATATTTAAAAAATTCACATGATCTAGCAAAAAAAAAGTAATTAAAAATGTTTCCATTATTTTTTACAGGTGCTTGAACTATTTTTCATCATGCGGGAGGTTGCAATCACACGCTGTAGACTGTCAGAGAATGAACGACTGCGCTATCACATTGCTCGTTGAAGACGACAAGTGGTTGAATTTCTGTAAACCACAAGGAACGAGTGCTCTTTATCGTCTACGCGGACCTCGAGTGTGTGCTGCGGAAGACGCAACATGATACAGAGCAAGCGTCGTACACGCACCGGCAGAAATGGTGTCCCGCGACGTTCAGCGCGCGGCGATCACCCACACACGCGAAGCGCCGTACGTGTTACTGGGCGCACGGAGGAGCCGGGGAGATGGGAGAGGAGCGAAAAAAGTGGGGATCGCGCCGGTGTTGCATCCTTCACTAACGTCGCACGTTGAAGAAGGATAGAGCTAAGATGAGTGAGAAGACGTGATACCGACTCGATGGTGTCCCAATATCCGTTTCACTCGCACTCGATACTAATATCGTCTCTCGCTCGCCAATACCGATGCGTCGTGCTTTCCTTTTTCTTTGAGAGGCGGCTATCCGAATGCACGAAGCGTCGACATTTATTCTATTAGCATGTCATTCATTACTTTATATTATGTAAAGTGATAAAATTTAATTTAAAAAAACACAAATTTTTATTGAAATATTAATTATGTTATACATAGAAAGAAAAAAATTCACGTTTATCCCAATTAATTATTGATTCACTTATGATTGCGTAATAATGCTTCTTTTTCATCCCGTAACAAATTTTTGTGTGAAATTATAACCATCGTTACGGATAATTTTCAGACTATAAGAGTTTCTCATCCATTTACAAATTTAGAGTATAAGATTACTTTCTTGTATTGTAAGTAAGCTTGCAAAATTGAATTTACAATTAAATGTAAGTGTATAAAAATAGTGATAGTGATAAAAGATTATAAAGTTTTAAACTTATCTTATCATTAGTCTTTTGTTTAAATTAAAATATATATTTTGTTAATGTTGCAAGGAAAAGGAACAGGCAACAAACGATAATCAAATATTTAAAATATTGTCTAAATTTATTTAATTGAATTGATAAACATTATGACTGTTATGATGACATTATTTCTGTCATGTATTCTGGAATTAGTTTGATAAAATTGTCAGTTTTTGAACAGATATAACTGGGATTTGGTAAGTTTATGTATTTTTTAACTGAATCGAGTAAATAGCATATAAAATTTAATTATGTTAAATGTTAAATGAACAAAAAATTAACTTACAATCTATCTTACAAACTACAATTAACTTACAAACTATCAACATTAAATAAATGTTAAAATAAAATTTTTATTATCTTTTAAAATTATTATTTACATATAATTAAAGTTTCTAATTAAAAAAAAACATTATTAAACAAAACAGTTATCGTATGAGTTATTAAATAAATTTTAATAGTTTTTCATTCCAGCTTATGTGTCTCACTCACACGGTGAACCATATGTATTCTTTTTTCTTCTTTTGCTTGTTGTTTTGTTACTAGGAGACCGCATATTTCAAATGTTTGTTACTATTTTTGCTTATTAAATTATTTATCGTGGTGTCATAGCACTGAGCGGACGTAATTCTGCAATTGTGATAACGATGCCTAAAAACTTGTGTCCGGAAATGCGAGGTCGTATTGTTGGGCAGTGGCAGACCGGAAGATCAGTAGCTGAAATTGCTGCTAAAATTTCGTGTTCTGTGAAAACTGTCCGACGATGGATACAGCGTTTTACGGATGGCGGTGATCATGCTTTGCATGATCATCGTCGAAATAATCGGGCTCCCCGAAAGACTCAACCAGAAGAAGTTGAGGCTATCGTTGCCGCAGTTGCTGATCAACCCTTTGGCACCATCCAAGAGGTGATCAACGCAACGAACGTCGAAGTATCCGATAGGACCGTCCGGCGACGTCTCAACGAAGCTGGATATCACTGTTACCGTCCAGCCCGCAAAATTCCGCTGACTCCCTTTCATCGGAAGCAGCGCATCGCGTTTGCTTTGGAAAACCTGGTGACGAGCCATGAGGAATGGGAGGCAACATTCTTTACGGATGAGAAATCCTTCGTATCGTCTGCCGACCGCATACCTCACGTATGGCGACCACGAGATCAACGGTTGCATCCGAACCATGTTGTGCCTCTTTACAGAAGTGGGAGGATTTCATGCTCATTGTGGGGCTGGATTAATGGCACTACAATCGGAGAGCTGGTGGAGACTCCTCCACGAATGACCTCTGCAGATTACATTCGCATACTGGAAGATGTTTTTCTTCCATCAGTACGCGCAATTTATTCTGTAGAGGACATGCCAGTTATTCGATTAGTGCAGGATAATTCTGGAGTCCACACTTCGCGTGAAACGCAGGCATAGTTTCGGAATCATCCGGAGATCAAGTTGGTTAACTGGCCTGCTCGTTCACCAGATCTAAATTTGATCGAAAATGTCTGGGCACAAATGGTTCGACGATGGGAACCAAGAAGGGAGAGGACGGTAGCAGCGTTAGTCAATCACGCAAAAGAAATCTGGGAAGAACTTCGGTTCCGACCAGACTTTCTTGCAAACTTGATTAATTCGATGCCTAATCGACTCAATCAAGTTATTGACCGGTCTGGATACTGGACGGATTATTAATGCTTCCGCAGCTAACACCACAATCGGTCCTTTTCAGGGCCAATAAAATTTTCACATCGCAAATAGAGACGGCTGTCTCACGTGTTAGAAAGCCGGCTGGTCGGCATTTTCCGGCCAGTAGGCTGGTTAAAACATCGACGAGAGATTATTTACTAATAGTCTCTCGTCGGTGGTAAAAGTAACACGTTAATTGTAATTTCATTACAAGTAACACAATTATGTTTTAATTTATTATTAGTATATTTTTATATTTAATTGTAACTTTAATTCTACAAATTTTATTAGTAACAAGAAATATTAATTTTATATTGCAAATTTGGAAGCGCAAGAAAAACTATTAAAATTTATTTAATAACTCATACGATAACTGTTTTGTTTAATAATGTTTTTTTTTAATTAGAAACTTTAATTATATGTAAATAATAATTTTAAAAGATAATAAAAATTTTATTTTAACATTTATTTAATGTTGATAGTTTGTAAGTTAATTGTAGTTTGTAAGATAGATTGTAAGTTAATTTTTTGTTCATTTAACATTTAACATAATTAAATTTTATATGCTATTTACTCGATTCAGTTAAAAAATACATAAACTTACCAAATCCCAGTTATATCTGTTCAAAAACTGACAATTTTATCAAACTAATTCCAGAATACATGACAGAAATAATGTCATCATAACAGTCATAATGTTTATCAATTCAATTAAATAAATTTAGACAATATTTTAAATATTTGATTATCGTTTGTTGCCTGTTCCTTTTCCTTGCAACATTAACAAAATATATATTTTAATTTAAACAAAAGACTAATGATAAGATAAGTTTAAAACTTTATAATCTTTTATCACTATCACTATTTTTATACACTTACATTTAATTGTAAATTCAATTTTGCAAGCTTACTTACAATACAAGAAAGTAATCTTATACTCTAAATTTGTAAATGGATGAGAAACTCTTATAGTCTGAAAATTATCCGTAACGATGGTTATAATTTCACACAAAAATTTGTTACGGGATGAAAAAGAAGCATTATTACGCAATCATAAGTGAATCAATAATTAATTGGGATAAACGTGAATTTTTTTCTTTCTATGTATAACATAATTAATATTTCAATAAAAATTTGTGTTTTTTTAAATTAAATTTTATCACTTTACATAATATAAAGTAATGAATGACATGCTAATAGAATAAATGTCGACGCTTCGTGCATTCGGATAGCCGCCTCTCAAAGAAAAAGGAAAGCACGACGCATCGGTATTGGCGAGCGAGAGACGATATTAGTATCGAGTGCGAGTGAAACGGATATTGGGACACCATCGAGTCGGTATCACGTCTTCTCACTCATCTTAGCTCTATCCTTCTTCAACGTGTGACGTTAGTGAAGGATGCAACACCGGCGCGATCCCCACTTTTTTCGCTCCTCTCCCATCTCCCCGGCTCCTCCGTGCGCCCAGTAACACGTACGGCGCTTCGCGTGTGTGGGTGATCGCCGCGCGCTGAACGTCGCGGGACACCATTTCTGCCGGTGCGTGTACACATATCAACAACATGAAGTATTCAGCATCGGATATTACGTGCGATGCTTGTACGACAACACGTTATCCGCGTACCGGTTTCGTCGCGATAAAGATTGCGTCGCGTGGTTTACTAAACAACTTGAAGAATTAGCGTATAATGTTAAGACTCGTTTATCAACTAATGTCCCCATGGAAACATTATCGGAGAAACAATTGGAGGCATACCGCAGCGCGACGCGGTGTCATATCTGCGATAAGCCATTCGCGTCGGATGCGCGGGTGCGCGATCATTGTCATTTGACTGGCCGTTACCGCGGTCCTGCACATTCTCTCTGCAATTTAAATTATCGAAATGTATCATACATGCCAATTATTTTTCATAATTTATCTGGATACGATTCACATTTCATTATTAAGGAAATAGCCACAGTGTTCAAAGGAAAGACCGACGTACTCCTCATCACAAAAGAAAAGTACATTTCTTTTACAAAACATGTCGTAGACACAGCCGACAAATTAGATCCACACAATTACATAAAACTACGGTTCATAGATTCATATAAATTTTTAAATACTCTTGTCTTGAAAAATTAGCATCATTTCTAGGCAAAGAAAAATTAAAAATTGTACGTTCCGAATTTTTACACTTATCTGATAAGAATTTCGATTTATTGACACGAAAAGGTGTATTTCCGTATGAGTACATTGCGTGGACAAACTGCAGGACGCGTGCTTACCGCCGCATGAATCATTTTTCAGTTCCCTGACCTCTGATACTGTATCCGAGAGTGATTACGTGCACGCCGAGAATGTATGGAAGCGATTCTCCATTCGAACGTTGGGTGAATACATCTATATTTGAAAACGGATGTGTTATTGTTAGCTGACATTTTTGAAAATTTCCGCGATAAATGCTTAGAAAGTTATGGTCTCGATCCAGCACATTATTACACTCTTCCCGGATACACGCTATGTTAAAATATACAAAAATTACTTTCGAACTGATTACTGACATTGACATGGTAATGTTCATCGAACGCGGTATACGCGGCGGTCTCAGTCAATGTTCAGGCAGATATACACAGGCTAACAACAAATACATGCAGACGTACGACCCATCGAAACCATCCTCATATCTTATGTATTTTAACGTTAATAATTTGTACGGTTGGGCGATGTGTCAGCCGCTGCCATATGGAGAATTTTAATGCATCGATGTCTTAAATTTTGACATAAATGCGATCGCTGCTGATTCACCAACGGGATACATTTTCGAAGTTGGTCTCGAGTATCCCCGAGACCTTCACGACGAGCACACCGACCTACCTTTCTGCCCAACACGTGATAAATCACCAGGCAAGCGTGAATGTAAACTTCTCGCCACGCCTTATGATAAGAAACGTTACGTCATACATTACCGCAACCTGCAGCAATGCACGCATCATGGTCTTCGTATTGCGAAGATACACCGTATATTACAATTCGCACAATCTCCATGGCTCTGTAAATACATAGAATTAAATACACGATTCCGGACTTTCGCCAAAAATGATTTCGAAAAAAACTTGTATAAATTAATGAATAATGCGGTGTTTGGTAAAACCATGAAGAATGTGCGCAATCATGTTGACGTTAAGTTGTTGACGAAATGGGCGGGGCGGTATGATGTGAAAACATTGATCGCGAAACCAAATTTCCATAGTCGAAGTATTTTTGCAGAAAATTTAATTGCCGTTGAACTTAGAAAACTCGAGGTGAAATTATATAAGCCGATTTACGTAGGCATGTGTATCCTAGATATTTCTAAGACGTGTCTATATGAATTTCACCACGAATACATACTACCTCTGTATTGTGACAAATGTAGTGTCATGTATACCGACATCGACAGTCTCATATACTTCGTCGAGTACGAGGATATTTACGAGACGATAAAACGTGATATCGCTAGGTTCGACACAAGCGATTATCCGGTCCACAACGCGTACGGTATACCTCTCGAGAATAAAAAAGTTCCGGGCTTGATGAAAGATGAGAATAATGGTGTGATGATGATTGAGTTCGTTGGACTTAGAGCAAAGATGTATTCGTTAAAGGTAGATGGAAAGAAGGACACTAAAAAAGCGAAAGTCAAGAATAATGTAGTACCGCGAACCATAACATTCGATGATTATACCTAGTGTTTGAGAGATGAGATCGAGATGACGCGTCGCCAGTCATGCATAAGGTCCAAGCTGCATAAAGTATATACGGTGTCCGAAACGAAAATCGCTCTAAGTCCATATGATGACAAGAGATACCTTATACCCGATTCAGTTGAAACGTTACCGTGGGGACATTATCGAATACCACTATAATATCTTTAACATTATATAGCTTTTAAATTTCACATTTTACATTAAAAATAATTTTATATATTTTTATGTTAAAAAACAAGTATTAATAAGAATGTATTAAGGATGATGGAAGGATGATAAAGAAATCTCACATAATATAAAATTAATATAATAATGTATTTGTTTACATTGTACTTTTATGTGAATATAATAAAAACAATTTTTTATATTTAGATTAAGTAACAGTGTCTTTATGTATCCATGAATTATGCGATCCATCGAATCCGAGCCAGTTGACATAAACCTCATCTCCTTTCCTGCGTAATATTTTTTCAACAAGATACACATCAGGATTTGCAATACGCTGCAGCTCATATTCGTAGAATCCTCCAGCGATAGGTTTTCCACAGGAATCTTCCAGTACATATGTCACAGAATTGGTACGCTGTACTCTAATAATTTTAAATATCTCCGTAGTCCAATTTGGTGTATAGCCCTTCTCAAAAACAGTTTTGAATTTACTGACGCGCACCGAGTCACCTACTTTAAATCGCGCGGGTGCGGCAATTTTTACCTGACTATACACCGTGGTTAAGAGTTTTTTAGAGATTGCAGGCGTAACATTGATGGGTCGCATGCCGATAGTTCGATGCTTTTGTGCATTGTACTCTGACACGAGACGCGGCAGCAAATCAATCCATCTATAATTTTCATTGAGTGTAAATTGTTTCCACATGACGTTCTTTAATGTTCGGTTAAAGCGTTCGACAACTGATGCTATCATTATAGGGTATGTAGAATAATGATTGATATTATGTTTTTTTAATAATTCCTGCACGTTGGCGTTATAAAATTTTTTTCCTTTATCTGCAAATTTTTCGAACATCTTCCATCTTTCCAAATTATCTTTGCAATCGCAATAGCAACTTTGCTACCACTCTGGCCTTCAGCGGCACAGTCCATGCATGCTTGCTCAACACGTCGATAACGGTGAGTATGTGATAACCTCGGTTAAATTGTGTGTAAGGACGCATCAACCACATCCGCCTGCCACAGGTCATCGTATCCACGAACTATGACGCGTCTTCGAGGAAAATTTCTTCTCGCCGAAGCATGCAACTCCTCAACCAGCAATTGTTTCTCAGACATGTTTAGAGTATGACATGTAAATGGTGCATATATTCAATGTACTGACTTTTTTTTTACTTTGCACGATGAGTCACCGCGTCGAGTTGTCTTTGAAACTCGTTTAGCATATGAGCTGTAATTTCCACCTTACTTTGAAGTGTCTCAATCATCCTCTCGATTTCATCCTGTCGATCCTTTAAAATTTTCACAGTTGTACGTATCGTTTATTGGCTGCATCACTATCGTCTACAGGTAACGCTAAACGTTGAATCTTGCGCGACTTTGCATCAAAATCGGTGGCAATCGTGCAAAGAGCGTTATCGCGCACGTAATTTCTGACTAATCCGCTCCATTGATAGTATGGTTCCGCACCACCTCTTCCGAGTGATGTTCCAAACTTGTTGATTGACATTTCGATGTTGACTAAATGATATATTTCACAGTTTTAATTTATAATAAAACTAGCCTCGCGAAGTTCCTCGATAATTGATAGTATCTCGTTGTCGTGAGCATTGTGCCCTGCCTGGTGTGAGGCCTCAAGCAATCTAAGGCGATCCACAAGCTCGTTGGGATCATTCCAATAAACATAATCGATCTTGTTATCATTTAATGTAATAGCGCTCGGTAGACCTTGTCCAAATTTTGCGTCTGTTACTAAGGACGCAATTATATTTTTATATTTAGACCCTTTGTTGCCCATTACTTGATTATGTGCAATATGCCCGCGTCTATATGCATTTGTCGCCAATAGTATGTTTTTATAATTCTGCAAGTCATTATTCGTGTACATGTTGGGCATTTTTATGAAAATTAATTCGTACAAACCAAACGTTCCCGCATATATTTTACTATCTATGACTACGTTATCATTCTTATGTATGTCGATGCGTTTATTCCCGAGCATCCTTCCAATGTCGGTGAAATAAACTCCGTAAACGGTATCTATGATGACTGGTTTTTTACCGCTCAAAACAGCTCCCATATATTTTTGACCTAATGGGCCATAGTGCTTGTGCAACTTTTCAAGTCCCTCTCGCGTTTTCAATTGTCTTTATATAGTTGTCGAATAGACTTTACAAGCGGTTCATTGGCTGCGATTTCAAAAACGTCTTCGACGGAAGGTACATGACTGTACGATAAATCATTATTATGTAATATTTGCGATGTTTCATTCAAATTAGTTGGTAAAGATCGTCGTTAGTTTTTGATCGTCTCATTTTTTTAACAGGAGTAGAGGTCATTATAGAATTGTTAAACGAAGCGTTTGCTCGCATTGTTTCGGTTTTGGTTCTGCGTATTTGTTTTCCCCCGAAAAGAATGTTTTATTCTTAATCGGATCTAATACATCACCAACGGTGTTTTCAACAATCTGTTTTAATGGTTCGACAATGGGCTTAAAATGTCCAACGCCATTTCTTCTTGTACTTTACCCGCTTTCAAAGCGTGATATTTTTTGCGAATTGAATCACTCGTTTTCGCAATCTTTTTCACAATCTTCTCACGATTCATATTGTTATCTGTGTTATCCATGTTGAGAAACGCTACTTGGTCAACGTATCAAAAACAACTAACTGCTTTATGGTATTGCGAAGTCATTAAATCTTTTTCGATATCGTCCATCGGCGAGTGCACTATCCTTATCTATCACTAAAAATTCATACTTTTGTTGCCAACAAGTATGACAAATTGCTAAAATCCTCATAAGACATGTCGGTATTTACATGACCGTTGTACGCATGTTTTAGATTGGTACCATCCTGCTTGAATAAAATTAGCAAATTCGCATTGTCGCGTATAAGATGTTTCGGTATCTTTGCATACGTCTGACAGAGATAGAAGCAGTCGACATCCACGTGTCGCCCCATTGCAAAGTAGTCTCTTATCGTATCTTGCTTATGACACGCCACGTCATCAAAGATAAAAATGGAATTCGGAAGCGCTTTACTCGGCTGAATGACACAGTTATTGGAGAATGCAAAATAACTAACTTCTTTAATCGGGGTCAATAAATTTTCCAAATATTGATATTTCGACTGTTGTAATGATTTCGAGTACACATACACATTCTTAAAACGTACTAAATGCGGATTTTCCAACAAGCTTATTAATACGTTTGCTTGCCACAATTTGACGGACCACAAATTATACCACGTATAGAACTCGGCAACATGTTTCCATGCCTCCGTATTTTTCTTTTGGACATTATTCTGTCATCGAAATTTGTTACTTTAATTGCTGGTGAATGTTGTACAAACCGCATATTTTCTCTCTCTATGCTCTGATAAAAACTGACAAAAATTATAATAAGACCGATCTATTTATAGAGACGCACCGAGCAAAATTGCTCAATATGTAAAATGTTTTTCATATTGTCACATTTCTCCGATATACTCGATTTGAGTGCCGAGCAGTTAGAATTCGTATCGAAACCTATTCTGCTACGTGTGTGTGGCAATTATATCGAACACGTGTGGGACAGGCTTCCGGAACATATAAAGACTGAGGGTGCGTTCGAAAATAGCTTTCGCTGGTGCTGGGAGAAAAAGTTAAGTTGGTAGTATTGAGAATTTCCAACGCTGCGTTCGTTTTCTCCCAGCTGGGAGTAGTTGAAGACCGATCAAATGGGTGCATTTAGTGCAAATAGCAATGAAATATTGTCAGGCGCGATAACGTATGCATATATTTTATATAACCAAAATTTATCAGTCAATTCAAGGTAATGTTTTTTCTTTGTTTAATAATACTTAAATATAAAATAAAGTTTAGCATTTATATTAATAAATAAAAAGCAAAGAATGAAAGGAACATTAAATTTTATTAATATTTTTTATTATAATGTATGGTTGCCGTTTATGCCCTATAGGTAGCAAAAATAGAAGGTACAACCGTATGCGAATAATAGTTTGATAATTCTTCATGTATTATAACTTAATAATTGCTACAATGTGTTCCAAATAATTTTTTATTTTTGGTACGTTTCTCCTTTCATCTCGTGTTGAACAAGATATTTTGTAATTCTTCATCGTTGTCATCACTGTTAATAGACGATAAACTATACTAGAAGAATCAAACATGTCTTCGAGTAAAATATTCTTCAATAATAACTTTTCCATAATAATAATAATTAATGTTGATTAAATTTGTATATTCTTTTTATTGACATTCGTTTCTTGTTCAACAATACGAAAAGAAAGATGTAAATACATTATATTAAATAATTATTTATCTATTCAGTAATTTTTTATATTGATTAGTTAATTTACGAAAAGTAATAATTTATGAATTCGCATTAAGAAAATATTTTATTTCAAGTAATTTGTTAAATTTTATGTTACAACCACACATAACAATAAAAGATATTAAAAGAATTTTAATCTTTCTTTTATTTCTTGCTTTTTATTTATTAATAATGTTATTTTACATTTAAGTGTTATTAAACAAAGGAAAAGGATTACCTTGAATTTGCTAAATTTCAACAATCGTAGGTGTATGGAAAAGTAATTAGACCAAGTTTTGTTCGTTAGCTGTAAATAATTTCTAAAATATTATAGAAAGGTTTTATTGATAGAAACAGATTTAAAGGTATAGAATGCAAATATTTGTTAACAGGTAATAGAATTTAAATTCAAATTAAAATGCTAGAATTAGATGATAAATCTTTGCGTGTGTCAAGCGGGAATTGGAAGCGCTGCGAAGAGGTCACGGATTTTCCGGGAAAAGAATGGGTGTTGCTCCGAATGAATGCGTGATGGCGTCGTTCTTCACTCCGATACGTCTTCAAATGGCGATTCGTCTTGTTGCGATGTTCCGGATCTTGTGCGTCCTTGTCGTTGTTTTTTAAGAATGTGATGGTCCAAAAGTAAGGAAAAGAGTCTAATGATGACTCTAATATCATGAAAAAAAAGAGAGTCGAACGAGGACTCTATTACCTTGCGGCAAAGAAATAGGTTGAGATAACGTAGCGTGATAGCACGCGCTTACCGTTGCTATGAGTGAGATAACTAATAGCATGTGCGCTCTTCGCGCGTCCGCGCCTTTCGGCAGGTCACCAATTAGACCTAGATGGCAAGAAATGCACCGTGACACGTCCCCAATTAGACGTTGCCACCCAAATATCACAATAGGAAAAGAAGTATTAAATAACAATTCTTGGTTGCAAGAGTCGAAAAGCAGAGAGACAGACAGAATAAAAGCCAACTAGAACTTGAACTTCGCTCGCTCGATGATCGGCAGACGAACGCCGCTCTCAGCGGCCGCCCGCGACGCCGCTCCCACGCTCTAATTCTTTTGGAAATAAGTCTGATAATGCAGAAAGCTTTTTTTATACAGTAGGTATAAGTTATATAAAACACGTGCGTACGTTATCGCTTGTTAAGATATTTTGTTGTCATTTGCACTAAATGCACCTATTCGATCTATCTCCAACTACTTCCAGCTGGGAGAAAACGAACACAGCGTTGGGAATTCTCAATACTACCAACTTAACCTTTTTCCTCAACACCAGCTAAAGCTATTTTCGAACGCAAGGTGATACGGAGATTCGAAGCCATCGTCGTTGCTACGAACATTACAATCAATCGTTGCACTAGACGCACATCGACGGCCCCGCACCGTTGATAAAGAATTGTCGCGAATGCCAGCGGTAGGTCGCGGCTTGTTAAATCGTGCGATAAATGCGCTTCCTTTCGAACTGCACATACCAGGATATCAATTTTGCGGTCCAGGTACTAGGCTGAAAAAGCGATTGGCCAGAGGTGATCGGGGTATTAATCCGTTGGACGCGGCTTGTCGCGAACACGACATTGCGTACTCACGGAGCAACGAACTCACCGATAGACACGCAGCTAATAATATACTCGCTGCGGAAGCGCGAAAACGCATTACAGCGAACGATTCGACTTTCGGAGAAAGAGCTGCTGCAGCAGCCGTTTGGGCAGCTATGAAAACTAAAACAAAAATCGATATGGGTTTGAAAAAAAAAAGTGATAAAAAGAAGAGAGCGAGTAAACGAATATTTCCGTTAGCGAAACGCGGCGGTGTTTTACTCATTCTACCGCTGTTAGGCGTCGTTGGTCGGTGGAGCGGCGGGAGTTGCGAAGGTTGTGAATGATAACAAGACAGCGCAGCGTCAGCTGAACGAATTGAAACGTCATAATCGTGTCATGGAAGGTCATGGAGTTTATCTCGCTCCATATAAGCGTGGACAAGGAGTGTCGACGAAAAAAAAAAAACGTCAAAAAGACGTTAAAAATGCCAAAAGGTGCAACTACCAACACACAATTATTCCAGTTAGCGAAACGTATGCGCATTTCACACTTTAGAAAAATTTTTATACGTACAGCATTACCAACGGCAGGAGCATATCGAAACGAGAGCGGTATTGTAAATTTAGATAATGCTGAAAGATCAGGTACACACTGGGTGGCATACGCAAAGAGAGGAAATCGCGCTATATATTTTGATAGTTTCGGCAATCTTAGACCACCGAAAAAACTGGTGCAATATTTAGATGTAACGCGGATCGAGTACAATCACACGCCTTATCAACGTTATGATCAAAGCAACTGCGACCAACTATGTCTGCGTTTTCTTCAAACAGTTAGTAATCAATTTAAAGGCTAACATTGTGCAATTTAACTTAGTATTCATTTCAACATGTCACTGACGTTTACGCTAACCGGCAAGAGTAACATTCTCGCGGTAAGCTATTTTCCAGCCGTAGATTTGAGCGATGGCGATTACGAGCTCGGTCTCATAGATTTTGAAACATACTATACCATACCTAATGTAAATTTGTCGAATAACAAATTTTATTACGACAAAGACGACAAGGAAATTACAATTCCCGAAGGATCGTATGAATTGCGTGATATAGATAGATATTTGAAACGCGCAATTTTACAATCTCATCCCGATGTTGCGGAAAAGAGGACGTTTCACAAAGAAAATAAAAAAGAGCGAATATCCGCTGGTGATTCGTGCTAACAATAATACAGTGAAGAGCGAGATTATGTGTGCTTATCGCATAAATTTCTTTAAACCTAACAACGTTGGATCGCTGTTGGGATTTTTATTGCATCGTATTCTTGAATCGCGAATGTGGTATGAATCGGATGCACCTATAAATATCATAAACGTAAACATTATTCGCATAGAATGTAACGTGACTGCGGGTGCGTACAGCAACGCAAGTACGTACACACGATACACGAATTTTCGCCGAGGGTACCACCAGAATATTAGATATCGGAAACGCCTGCACAGATCATTTACCTTTCAATCGTCGCACGGAGCATTACTAATTTGACGATTCGCATTGTGGATCAGGACGGTCAATTACTCGATTTTCGTGGAGAGGAGATTACCGTTAGATTACACGTACAAAGACGATAACGTGAGATGCTCGTGTTGAATGAGCAAGTGAAGGACACAATTTTTACGTCAATCAAAAATAGTCGACCGTGTGAAATAAATTGTACGACAGTTAAAAATATTCGATCGTCTGATAAAAAGAAACTCACCGCGTCAAACGTTGAATTTTTAAAATCATTGGGATTCGTCGTACAAAATATCTAAGATGTCTAACATCTTGAACATTGGAGGCGAGCCGATCTTTGACGACAGCATCATCAAGATTGAGACTCACACGTACAATCCGTACGTCAATACCACTTTTGGATACAGCGACGAAATAAGGATACCCATACAACAACAGGATTTATACACGTTGCCATGTGAAAGTTTTTTCTACGTCGAAGAAAGATTGGTGATGAAAAAGAAAGACGATAAGGATAAAGATAAGGATCAGATAAATTTCGGAAATAATTGCGTGCCGTTCATGTTTGATGAAATTCGATACGAACTCAACGGTGTAGAAATTGATCGCAACAGAAACGTTGGAATAACCAGCACCCTTAAGAACTATGTATCGTTATCATATGACAAAGCAGTAATTATGCAGAATGCAGGATGGCAATTTTTATATAATCTACCGGAAGGATGCTTCAACTTTTGCGTACCGCTTGGTGTATTATTGGACTTTTGCGAATATTACAAACGCGTGATTGTTAACGCTCGTCACGAATTGATCTTGATACGAGCGCGCAACGATAACAATTCTATCATTGGAAATTCTACAGCTCAACCGGAAATTGAATTATTTAAAGTGCAGTGGCGAATGCCGCATGTTACGTTAAACGAAGTCAACAAATTATCTTTGTTGCGAGCTTTAGAGAGTGGACAATGTCTAAGTATGAGTTTTCGCTTCTGGGATCTGTACGAGTATCCTTTGCTGCAGAGTACGACGAAACATTCATGGGCTGTTAGAACTGCAATTCAACTCGAGAAACCGCACTTCGTTATCTTCGCACTGCAGACTGGTCGAAAAAATGTCTCAAGATGTTACAATCTTTGATGACTGTAATTTAACCAATGTAAAACTTTATCTAAACTCTGAATTTTATCCGTATGACGATATGAATTTAGACTTTCGTAAATCTAGATATGCCATTCTGTATGACATGTATCGACGTTTTGGTAAATCTTATTATGGATATGAGTGTGAAACACTGCTCAATGTAATCACATTCCTGGAAAAAGGACCTTTTGCGAATCTACAGCTTGGCAGGAAAACAAAATTTTATATATTATAAGATATATAAAAACGACAGGAAAATTAGAAGAATGCCAAGCTATATATTATATTTCATCTTTTAGTGGATTAGGCCTACTGAGAAAACCACTTAAAAAAAAACGCATCAATAATAGTATCTCACGGGTGATGTGGAAAACTATTGTCAAAATTCTAATTTACATATTATGTTTTTACATGTTGTTATACTACATAAAATAAATTAGTAATAAAAAAGTTAGTACTTTTTTGTTTATAAAAACAAAAATTATTTACTTAAAGTAATTTTAATGAATTTTTTGGTGCAGGGCACTATTTCTTATACAGAGCTGCTCCTGAGACAAAGCGTACGGGCGAGATCGGCGGCTCGGCCGTCAAGGCCGCGCGCGGTAGTGGGGGCATAGGAGGCGGCGCGTTCGGGAATCGGCTCGAAAAGGGCAACTAGGCTCAAGCACTGATATATATATATATATATATATATATATATATATATATATATATATATATAATATGCGTTCTTGCTTTCATTTCTCGCACGCTTTTGCTTCCACCCATTACATATTTCCGCAAGCTATCACTTGCACTCTCACACTCTCCCATGCTCACACACACACACACACACATCGCATGCTTTTTCACTCACACTTATCGCATGCTTTCACTCACACTTATCGCATGCTCTCTCACTCACACTCATTGCACGTTTTCGGTCTTACACATCGCATAGTACCCATCGCATACTATCCATCGCGTTCTCTCGCTCCCACCCATCGCGTACGTATTCTCGTGCGCTCTCGCTCCCACGCGCTGCATATTACCCATCGCGTTCTCTTGCTCTCATCCTCGCACGCTCTCACTCACACACATTACATACTACCCATCGCATACTGCACATCGCGTTCTCTCGCTCCCACCCATCGCGTACGTATTTTCATGCACTGGGCGATGGGCGGCGGGCGGCGGCGGTCGCGGACTCCGATTCCCCCTCTCCCGCTCCCGGGTCGTGGACCCGAAAATCCTACGTCAGCAATTTCCGCACCGTGAGATCCACCTCCCCGCGTAACGTCATACCCCCGCGCCTACGGGTACCCCCCGCACACCTGCACCCCCTTGGAGCCCCATAGTTAGAACTCTCTTAGTATTAACTACTCACGTATAAAGTGAATTTTATACCGAAAATAAACAAAATGTTTTTCAGAGTGCTCTTTTTCTAACCTATATCTGAATTTGCAGTTATAAAAATTTATTAAAACTAATTTTTTTTGTAGACTTTTAATCTTAGCCCAGTAAGCAAGAAACATTAATCAACGTTTGTAAAATGTTGATGATTTTAGATAAATTTTCTAAATATTGTAATTTAATGTTTTATAATTATTTTAAAAATATTACTTAATAATATTGCTGTCCTAATATTATTAAAATATTTTTAAAACATTTATTAAATGTTTTTCAAATGTTATTAAACGTTATGTCATAATGATGTTGTATACAATGCTAAAAACTACATACTTGGAAACGTTACTATATTAGTGAATAACATTATAATAACGTTGCAGCAATGATTTTTTGCTTACTAGGAGTTTCAATTGCACGATATTGTTCGTATATGTTATCTCTAGAGAAGTACGGTTCCATTTTGTACATACATATCATAGACTTTGTATACTAAGCAAATATTGTCATGAAGTGACAGCTCTACGTACCAAAAATAAAATTTTTTTTTGTTTTTGATATTAAATTTACCGTACTTGGATTTTGGTGCGTACGTTAATTCTACATAAGAGTTTTGCAATTCTATAAAGCCAATTAAAAGATTAGTTAAAATAAAAAATGTCGGTAAAACAAACGACTTTAGGATCTTCTTAAAAAGATGCTGGAGTTGTCTGGAGTTTACCGACAAAGACAATAATTTTTGTTTCGTAATATCTTTATATTTCTCTTATAGATTAAATTCTTGGGTGTACTTCCGAAAGCGACAACCTTCCGATTTTGCTGAAATTTTGTATATACCTTCTTTTTATCTAGTAAATAAGATTCCCAAATGGATTTTAGGTGACGCGGCCTCCTTGTCCCTCTAGCCCCCTTTAAAGGTAAACTGTTTTTGTTAATTACACAGGCACACAAAAAAAAGTGGTTGGTCCGGCGGACTAGAATAGTCAATCCTTATGTATTTCGACCCGCTGAATCCGAATCCAAGGTCAGAATTGCAAAGTTAGCTTACATTGCTTAACCTCAAAAAAAAATTTTTGAAATGTTGGTCCGGTAGACCAGACTAGTCTATCCTTATGTACTTTGACCCGCTGAATCCAAATTCAATGTCAGAATTACTGCATTGGCTTATTTTTATCTAACCTTAAAAAATTTTTTTTAGATTTTGGTCCGGTGGACTAGACTAGTCTATTTTTATGTATTTTGACCCACTGAATCCAAATTCAAGGTCAGAATTGCTGAATTGGCTCATTTTTTCCTAACCTCAAAAAACATCTTGTAAAAACAGTTTGGGTCACAAATGTATAATCCGGAGCGTACAGACTTGCGTAACCATATTACCCGGGGAAAATTCAATACGTATGACAAGTTTGAGCTTCTGTGAATAAATAGTGCAGAAAATTCACTCTCTTTTTCTATTATATCTAACTCTTTTATTCTCGAAGGTTCTATGCAATGGCTTTCTCTTACGTTTCTTCCCCTTCACAGAGATGTCACGTTTGAGCGTCCAGCAGAAATCAGCTATCATTCACATCCCACTTGCCTTGATATTGATACTCCATCTCCTTGATGTCCCGATGAAATCTTTCTCCCTGTTCTTTACTGTAATTATCTAGATTTTCTGAGAAGTAGTCCATATGAGAATCTAAGAAATGCAACTTAAGATTCATTAGGCAACCTAGTTTTCTATAGTTCTTCATCATTTCTGCCATTCTTTCTCTGTAATCTTGACTTTTCTGTGACACCTTTGAAACTCAGCCATGCTGCTCTCTCGTCTTTATTCATTTTGGTGACAAAATTGTCTCTCAACATTTTACGTATTTGAAGTCCATCGAAAATTCTCGCAATTTTACATCAGAGATGTTGGAAAATTTTTCTTGTAAATACTGGTAGCATTCACCATTTTTATTCAGAGCTTTCACCTGTTGTTTTATGAGTCCTAATTTGATATGAAGAGGTGGAAAAAAAACTTTTGAAGGCTTAGCTAACGGTTCAGTTATGATATTTTTAGATCCAGATTGCAGAGACGTTCTTGTTGGCCATTCTTTTCTTATGTAATGGTTCGTTCGATCTTTACTATCCCATTCACATAGAAAGCATGGATTTTTTGTGTAACCTAATTGTTGACCCAATAATATGGTGAGAACTTTTAGATCTCCACAAATTTGCCACCTATGTTCTGTGTATTAAATTTTTTAAAGAACTGTTTTCAGGTTTGTGTACTCTTCTTTTAATACTATCGAGTGCGCTACAGGAATGGAGGCATATACATTAGTATTATGCAGCAACACTGCTTTCAAGCTTCTCTTAGAAGAATCGATGAATAGTCTCCATTCATCAGACTTGTAACATCCAGATTTCAGTTTGTTAATCCAAACCTTCGAAAATAAATGACTTGTATATGATAGAAAATGGGAGTGAATTTTTTACGCTATTTACTCACAGAAACTCAGACTTGTCATACGTATTGAATTTTCCTCGGATAATGTGGTTACGCAAGCCTGCACACTCTGGATTATATATTTGTGACCCAAACTGCTTTTACAAGGTATTTTTTGAGGTTAGGAACAAATGAGCCAATGCAGCAATTCTGACATTGAATTTGGATTTAGCAGGTCAAAATATATAAAGATAGACTAGTCTGGTCTACCGGACTAACATTAAAAAATTTTTTTTTGAGGTTAGGAAAAAATGAGCCAATTCAGCAATTCTTGGATTTGGATTCAGCGGGTCAAAGTATATAAGGATAGATTAGTCTGGTCCGCTGGACCAACATTAAAAAAAATTTTTTTTCATGTTAGGAAATGCGAGCTAACTTTGCAATTCTGACCTTGGATTCGAATTCAGCGGGTCGAAATACATAAGGATTGGCTAGTCTAGTCCGCCGGACCAACAACTTTTTTTGTGTGCCTATGTTATTTCAGAAAGGGTAAATATTGATAAAAGAAGACTCAGCTTCAATCACCTTGACCTTGACATATTGTCAAGGTCACTGTCCTGAGTAATCTACAACAAATTTTAACCGTCGCTCGTTCTTTATTAAAAAGTTATTGACAAAAAGAAATTGTAAGAATTAAAATTTTTACGTAATGTAACAGTGCAAAACTTGATAATAAAACTTACGAATCGAAAAAGACTCTCAAAATGAAAATTCACAAATACAGAACATAAGAAATAAACACGAGAAAAATTATAAACATCGCAGAAAGGCAAATATAAATACACACACACACGAGGGGGGTACGAGGGGGTCCATCGATCCCCCTCCCACACCCACCCCATCTAAGTTGCTAACCCATGTACATTGTATTAAAAATCTGCAAACACATGTAAACTTTACTTTTTTTGCAATGTGTACATGGGTTAGCGACTTGGACGGGGCGGGTGCGGGAGGGGGGCCGAAGGCCCCCCTTGCACCCCCTGTTTGTGTGTGCAAAACATTCTCTGCACCACATGGGTTTGCAACTTTATAAATAGAAAAATCTGTGATTTTTATGGTTTTTTCATGGTTTCTGCCATTTTCATGGTTTATGCATACATAGATATATGTATATAGTAACGGTGTTAACACTTAATAAATCATTTTACAACAGCTTTATGATATTATAATAACAACTAATCTGTTGCAGTTACGTAAAATATGTATACGACCTTATTTGTACAAATTTTTACGAGCTTCATTTTTTGTTGGACAACTTTTTTCGTACAATACTTTATGAAATAATTAACAAAAACAGTTACTTTTGAAGGGGGCTGGGGGGGCAAGGGGGCCGCGTCGCCTAAAATCCATTTGAGAATCTTACTACATAAAAAGAAGCTATATACAAAATTTCAGCAAAATCGGAGGGTTGTCGCTTTCGAAAGTTTATCCAAATCCTTCTCTAGAATAAAAGTATATGCACTGCTACCAGTCTGTGGAGTGGAGTTTCTACCAAAAATGGAAAAAAATTGTTAATTTGCCGTCATATTAAGCTGTCACATCATAACAATGTTTGCTTTATATAAAAGATACAGTTGTCACATCATAACAATGTTTGCTTAATATAAAAGATACAGTTTGTACTTACGAAATTCGTATTCACAGACTAGTGGACGACGAGAACGAACAGTGTCGAGTTTCGACAATTAGATGTTGGTGCCTAATTGAGACGAAATTGCAAAATGAAAATGTAGGTTATATACGCGTAAAAATTCTATAAATAGAGTTAAAAAAAAATTTTTTGTTTTCGATATAAAGTCCAAATCACAGATTGATATTAATATGTGTACTTTAATTCTGAATTTACAATCTATTGTAATATTACAAATCTATAAAAGAAAGGTATACGAAATCTCATTAATGATGTGCACGAATGGCTCTACATTATTGACCCCGATCAAGTTTGAGAGGTAGTCTTAAAGTTCCCCTTATACACTGGCGCAAAAAAACGAGACAAAAATTTTGACCGATCTTTAAAGTGATGCAACTTTGCGAAAAATCATTCAAATTACATGTACTTTTTTTTACATTAAAGGGCAAGGACTTTACTTTGAGAATCCCTAGGCGAAAGTTTGATTTATTAAGTGCGAACCTTTTGTATCGCATGAAAACCAAACATGTTTTTTTTAATTGAAAAAAGTAAAAGTTTGTTATCATTTTTCACAATTTTCTTGTTTAAATCTGGCTAATATTAATCCAAATTTTTAAAGTTCATTCTTTTCTAAGCATTAAAAAAACATGTCGATACGATGTTTTTTGTTGATTGCACACGAGTTTGAAATCTGCACTGTAATTTAAGGCATTTTAGCGAATAAATACGGTATTTGTTCAATATCATGAATTTTGAGTATTAATATGATATTGCACATTGATTTTATTTGTGTTTAACACAATCATACCGCTGTCATTAAAGTGACCCGATGTGCACCACGTGGAGAATGACGGTCGGATTTCGTACATCATGTGGCTCTGAAATTCATTGGTGTAAATTTATACTTACTGATCTGAATATAACGGATAGCTGACGCACCATTTCACTGAAGTCAACAGAAGATCACATTCATCTATACTCATTAACTCACACATACACGTAAACATACATATATACATACTCATACATAAAAAATAAAAGTTCAAATTTTATTTTTAAAAAATCAGCTTTTTCAGGACCACTTGTACAAAATCCGATCGTCATTCTCCACGTGGTGCACATCGGGTCACTTTGATGACGGCGGTATGATTGAGTTAAACACGAATAAAATTAATGTGCAATATTATATTGATACTCAATATTCAACAAATACCGTATTTATTCGCTAAAATACCCTAAATTACAGTGCAAATTTTAAACTTGTGTGCAATCAACAAAAAACACCGTATCGACATGTTTTTTTTTAATTGCTTAGAAAAGAATGAACTTTAAAAATCTGGATTAATACTAGCCAGATTTGAACGAGAAACTTGTGAAAAATGAAAACAAACTTTACTTTTTTCAATTAAAAAAAATATGTTTGATTTTCATGCGATACAAAAGGTTCGCACTTAACAAATCAAACTTTCGCCTAGGGATTCTTAAAGTAGAGTCTTTGCCCTTTAATTTAAAAAAGTACATGTAATTTGGATGACTTTCACAGAGTTGCATTATTTTGAAGATTGCCTAAAAATCGGTCAAAATTGTTGTCTCTTTTTTTGCGTCAGTGTATTTCTTTTATAGATTTGGAAATTCTTTTCCAGAATTAAAGTACACATATTATTATTTGTTGTATCCCTCGTCTCGGGACACGGTACAGAATCGCTGCCGATGACTTCTCGGGATCAGGTTTCCAAGAGATAACACCGAGAGTTGATAATGAGAGAGATATATATATTTGTTCCAACATTACAATTCTTTAATAAACCCGAATGGTAGATAATTAAGTATAATTCGTCGATTCGACGAGCGACGTAGATTCGTCGCTATTGTGATTAATAATGAGCCCACTCATTCTCTTTCCGCGGCGTTTATATACTCCGCTTTTCGGCTTGTTACTAGGGAATGTCACTCGCGGTCACGGGCCTTTGGCCCGTGTACTAGCTTAGCCAGCAATTGCTAGCTAGGCGCATTCCGCCGGAAATCAGGAGATTTCGGGTGGCGAAATTAATAGTAACCGGATACATTGCTCGGTGCGATGTCCGGTGTGAAGGCCGGTGCGACGTCCGGTAATAAGGCCGGACGGTGTCGTCTCGCGAGGTGTCACTCGACACCTTTATCGTTATTGCGAGTATAGCTTGTGTGAGTGTCGCACACTCACAACATATTGGTAATTATTTACTTATACGGAGACACCTCCGATTTCAATGTCCTTCACATATGTTATCAGGGACATGACCCTGAGTAACTTTTCTTTATAACTTAATCGTCGGTCATTGTTCGTTAAAGAGTTATTAACAAAAAAAGTTTAAAAAATATGTAGAATAAAACTATACACACACGGGTGGTTGCGGGGGGGGGGCGCAAGTCCTGTTATCAAGGTCATCATTCTGAGTAATGTTGTAAAGATTTTAGGCCGCGCTCGGCATTTATTAAAAAGTTATTAACACGGAAAGTTTTTATGAATTATATGTAATTTTTGACGTTGAAATTTTGATTATAATATTTTAATAGACAAGAAATGGATGTAAGAACAATACTGAATTTACTAATTTAAATTTATTTATTTATATTTTTATTTTTTCTAACTTTAACCCACCAATTTTACGTCACTATTTGGTTAATGTGAAAACATTGGAAACAAACAGCGTGGAAAGTCGCAACCCATGTGGTACAGTATAAGCGTGGACATAGTTTAATCAAATGTAATTGAAAAATTGAATATTTGAGCTCAACATTTTTCTTGGGTTTTACCCTTTTATTGACTTTCTACACGAAGCAAACCCATTCGGCACTTTTACTGCAGTATTAATAAACTTGAATGTAAACGACGTCCACGCTTGTACTGTACCACATGGGTTTGCGACTTTCCACGCTTATACTATAACGCTGTTCGTTTCCAATGTTTTTACAATAACCAAATAGCGACGTAAAATTGGTGGGTTAGAGTTAGGAAAAATTCCGGGGAAGGGGTGCAGGGGGAGAAACTTTGCCCCTCTCTGGCCCACGCGTTTTCTGAGAATACATTCTTTTTCCACACCAAATTTTGTGTGACATAGTTGTTTTTCAACAAAGTATCATACTTTTGCGTATTTCTGTATAAAGCACTCTTCCCAGGTAGCAAGCTCACGTCATTTTGACGTCCCAAAATGGTCATTTACTGACTATTCTTGACGTCACGAAATGACGCCCTTATGACGTTAAAATGACGGTCGAATGTCACAAATTCCTGACGTCATGAAATGTACCGTATTTTGACGTCATAGAATGACGTGAACAATATGTTGTCAAAAAGATCTCTAAAAGATATCCTGTTTCTGAAAATGATAACATAAAGAGACTTCTAAAAGATAACATATAATGTCAGAATGTTAACCAATGCGTCGTTTTTTGAGAACAGAAAGATGTCATGAAACTAATATCTAAAAGATTTCTTAAATCGGATATCTTTAAACTGCAACTAGAGATAAAAAAATAAAATAAAAATTTCATTTTTTTTAATTCTTATCAACAGTACATACTAAATTTGGGACAAATTTTTATTAATTAATTAAATTTAAATTATATTATTTTATTTTACTCTTACTTGCCGCTGGTATAGGTTTTGAACCCGGGACCTTAGGATTACAAACCTTGTACTCTATCTGCTACGCTAGTTTGAATCATCGATATGGGTACTTGTTATTGTCTACATATACCTATATGTTATAAACTGTCGCAATTATATTATTTTTTATAAAAGCAATTAAATTTTGCAAAACATATTAAAAATAAATAGCATTAACTTATTTACTTATTAATTTTATTGTTAAATTTAACTTTTCCCATAACTTTTATAATTTGATGGAAATTGCGATCTATTTAGCATTAAGACTTTGAAGCGTTCAAATGGTTAATTTGACCACTTTGAAATTATTTCCAAGATATCATCTAAATGTTTTCTTAAAAAAGTTCTCTTAAAGTTGAATATAATATGCTTATTAATATGCTTATGCCTTACGCCTTAAATCTCATTGTATAGACACCGCTTTAGACCGTGTCTAAAATACGTCTTAATGACGTCTTTATGTCCCGATTTTGGATGTGTGCTGTCTGGGAAAATAATCGTCAGATCATGACTGAAATATGACGTCATCATGACGTCAATTTTGGGTCATGTAAAAAAATGGTCATTTTGACGACATATGACCAGATATGACCATTTTGAGACGTCAAAATGACGTGGGCTTGCTACCTGGGTTACCAACGGAGTGGGTGCAGAAGGAGAAGGTCGAAAACTCTCTCACTTGCACTCCCCCTGTGTGTGTGTGTGTGTGTGTGTGTGTGTGTGTGCGTGCGTGCGTGTGTGTTTGTGTATGTATGTTGTTTTATTTTACATGAATATTTTTCAAACTTCTTTTGTTAATAACTCTTTAACGAACAATGACCGACGATTAAGTTATAAGGAAAAGTCACTCAGGGTCATGTCCCGGGAGAGGTTCAATGGCGCACAGTACAATTGGACACGTTGCAATTGCTCACCGTGTTATTAGACACGAAACCTTGCGCACCGTTTAATTGGACACAGTTCGATTGGACACAGTCCGATTGGACAGTTTGATTGGACACAGTTCGATTGCGCACCGTTCGATTGCGTACCGTTCGATTGCACACCGTTCAATCAAACGCATATTAAATATTCATACATTATGGCTGCGTTTGCAATGTGTACATAGGTTAGCGACTTGGATGGGGTGGGTGCGGGGGGTCGAAGGCCCCCCCTTGCACCCCTCGTGTGTGTGTGTGTGTAAAGCATTCACTGTACCACATGGGTTTGCGACTTAAATGGTGTGCAATTGAACGGTGCGCAATTGAACGGTGTGCAATTGAACGGTGTGCAATTGAACAGTGTGCAATTGAACGGTGCGCAATTGAACGGTATGCAATTGAACGGTGTGCAACTGAACGGTGCGCCTGTGGCGACTAGCCATGCGCATCTATGTATCACATGACCCGCGCCTACGTGGCGCTGTGGGTCCTTCTTCCGGCGGAAAGATAGTCCGCCATTGGTCTCGCGCTCCGCTACACGCCTTACCGGCGTGCTCCGTAATATCTTTACTCTGTTCTAATAAACGTTGTTACCGTTGACTCCAGCGTCCTGTTATTTACCCCGGTAACACACGGAAGTCGTAGGGACTTCCGTGCGACGATCCCTCACACGATCCTAATTTAATTACGCCACGTGCGTGATAACATTCATACCTATCCCTACAATTGGTGACCCCGACGTGATCTGCGCGGGAAAATCGTCGCGAGTGAAAGCTACGGAGTGCGTGAAGGCGGACTCATTCCTCTCGAGCCTTACGCATCCGGAGGGCTCGACGAAGTCGTCTCAGCGTCCTTCTAAGGACGCTCGATCTAGAACATACCGGCGCCGGCCTCGCGCCAGGCGAGCGCGCGCGCGGCGACGTTCTCGTGTCGCGTGAGTGCATTCTCTTCACCCTTGTGCACCGTTGCCTGCGGTTTGGGACCCGCAGCAACGTTCGGCGCGCTACGCCGCGTCAAGAAATCCGTCCTCCGACGGTCGTGCGCGAAGCACGTATTCACGAAATCCGTCCTCCGACGGTCGTGCGCGAAGCACGTATTCGAGAAATCCGTCTTCCGACGGTCGTGCGCGAAGCACGTCTTCGCCGGGAAGGATCTGGAGTTTTGGGACGCGCGCGCAGCACGAACTTCCACCACGTGGAGAGCGCCCCACGGACCGCCATTTTTGGAGGTGACTCCCGCCATCGTCATCGCCTCCGATGCGGCGCAGGGACAGTCTGGGCCACTGCCTCTGCGGTCATCTTCCCGGTACCCTTATTTCTGTTCGATACTGCGTGGAATATCGTGAGAAATTCTTTTGGTCTCCGATATTCCTCGCAATGGCGTCATCGCGCTAGATAGTTTTACTTTGTAATTTCGGCGTTTCTCAGCGTTAGTGCGCTGTCATTTTTGTAGCGGGTTGGCGCGTTCCTTGTTGCTACGCGCGTTAGTTACCCCCTTGTTCCCTCGCTCGTGGCCGCGTACGCCTCGCTCGTGAGGCGTTTCGTTTGTTTTTTTTTTTTTTTTATCGTTCGCGCGTCGCTCCCGCGTTTTGTGCGAAATGCCTAACGAGGGAGACCACATGCTACAGGCGGAGCTCGCTGCGCTACGCGACGAGAACGCCCGTCTCCGGAGCGCTCAAGAGGCCCAGCAAGCCGCCGACGTCGCGGCGCCTGGGAATGTCGCGGCGTTGTATCGGCAGCCTAAGATAGCGAACTTCTGTCGCGACAACCCCGCGATTTGGTTCGTTCAGGCTGAGATAACCCTTAGAAACGCCGGAATCAGGAATTTGGTGACGAAAGCGGATTTCATCGCCGAAAAACTAGACTTAGAAGCGCTCCAGACCGTCCAGGATTTGTTGACGGCGGAGCCGCGTCCCGCGGATATTTACGAGCAGATCAAGGCTCGACTGATCGCAACGTACGGTAGCTCGTCTGAATCGCGTCTGCGACAACTGATTAAGGGCCAGGTTTCGATCTGCGGCAAGCCGTCGCTCATATTAACGCGCCTTCGCGCATTAGACTCGGATTGCTCGGAGGACGTATTACGGACCGTTTTTTTAGATCAGTTACCGGCTCCGTGCCGGGCTATTCTTATGGTTTCTGACACTTCTGACCTTAACCGATTAGCCGTTATGGCCGATAAGTACGTCGAAGCCTCCGACCTCGAAGTGCGTAACGTTTCCGCAGTCGCCGCGGTCGCGCCCGCTAAGGGCCGTAAACGAGACAAATCCACTGCTCCTCCGAGCTTGGACGAGAGGCTGGATAAAATCACTGAACAGTTACAGACTCTCACCAACCATTTGGTTAAATCTAGTCGAGCGCGTTCGCCGTCGCGCAAGCGAAATTCGAATAAAAAGAGTGACACGGCAGCGAGTTCGGACAAGCAGTCCGGCTACTGCTACGTTCATCGAAAATACGGCTCGAAGGCAACGTCTTGCCGAAAACCGTGTACGTGGAAGGACGAAGGCGACTCGGAAAACTAGAGCGCCCGTCCCGCACGGAGGCGGTTCGGGACGAGGGGGCGACACAAAGCCGTCTGCACGTTAATGATCGGATTTCCGGTCAACGTTTTCTGGTTGACATGGGCGCGGAGATTTCAATACTCCCCGCCTTGTTACGCGATCGTTCAGCTCCTTCCGAGCTCCAACTCTTTGCCGCGAATAACACCAAGATAAATACTTATGGTGAACGCCGTCTTACTACTTGACTTAGGCTTGCGCCGCCCAATCACGTGGTGTTTCCGAGTCGCTGACGTACCGTATGCCATCCTCGGCGCGGATGTGCTTACGCATTATAAACTAATCGTTAACTTACACGGGCGTCGGCTTGTCGACAGCGTCACGTCTCTTGCGACCATCGGCCGGGTATTGAACGTCCCCGAAACCAAAATATCGATGGTTGACAATAGTTCTACCTTCGCGGACATCCTGGCGAAATTTCCGCGGGTTATCGGTTCCGCGAAATCGGCTTCCCCCGTCGCAGGTGCTGTCGAACATCACATTTTGATTACCGGTCCTCCATGCACGGAGCGGCCTCGTCGGCTTCCTCCCGACAAATTAAAAGCGGCTAACAAGGGGACCTTACGGGTCATGGAACACCGATTTTTTTTATACTTATAGGATTTGAAGATCAGTACCCGGACTTCAATTTCCTAAAGCAGTACGACGCGCTTCTCAAAAATACTCGAGAAAATCGATTTTGAAAATTTCCGATATCTGTAAGTACAGAAAATTTTAACCTATTGTCAGAGCCGCTCGTAGCCGAGCGCACAGAGCTCTAGTTTCGTAAGCGCGGAGTCGCTGGTTCGATTCTCGCTCTGGCCTCAATTTTTTTTTCATAAGTTAATAAAGTTTTTTTTTTAATCCTATATCTTAACATTTATCAAATTGAAATGCTAATTAATTATTAAATATTTATTCGTTATTTTTTAAATAAAAATTAACATCTTTTTATTTTTAATTACTACTTGATTAAAAATGCGAATATTTATATTAAATTAAAATTTGGTACAAAAAATGGAAAACATTAAAGAAAATGAAATACTTTTTAAGAGATTACGAGTAAATACAAAAATAATATAAAAAACAAAAATAATATTTATAAAAATGGTTGTTTAATTTTTATGAGTTATTAATTCATGTATGGTATAAAATATATTAATAATAAATACATTTGATCTTTTTACTCGTCAGTATTACATGAGCCAGAATGATATTTATCGTAAAAGCAGATGAAACAATAAGTTTCACGACACGTAGCACACTGTATGAATGCAGATTTGTTACAATTACAAGGTTTCTTTAAATTTTCCATGGAAAAACATACTTCATTTACATTCATAAAAATTTCTCTGTTATCACAAAGTTTTGAAGCAAACCATGCGTATTGAATCATGTTTGAAAAGATTGGAGATGACAATTGATGGTGTACAATAGAATGAATTTTAATACAATCTTCTCGAGAATTAATTTCACGTTTTTGTTCGATTAAATACGCACAATTTTGAAGTTTTTTTATAAAATTCTTAACTTGTCTATAAAAATATACATCACAAGGTTGAACTAAAGGGGTACATTTCGGAGGAATAAATTTTACAGTACATGTTGGCAAATGCTCATCATTTAAAAAAATTTCATCATATATTTCCGGCTTGGTTTGCCCTCCCCAAGAATCAACAAGCAAGAGAAATTTTTCCTGTTTCACGTAAGATTTTATAATTGTAGTTAAAAAATGTTTATATAAATTTGTTGTTAGTTTCCCTGACTTCGATGATGTGACAACGACATTATTGTATTTTCCAACGTATTCGTCCACCAATTTTTGAACTCTGGGTCCAAATATACCTGTTGGTTCTTGTAAGCACACAAATACTAAGGGTAATAATTTTCCATCTAGAGTAATACTATATTGTGCTGTGTAAGAGTGGGTTGTCTTATTTATGTTTTGCCTTTGAACAAAAACTTGCTTTGATCCTTGCTCTGCGAGAGTTCTGTTAAAAGTAGACTGATATTGACATCCTAAAAAATATTTATGAAACATATCGTATTTAATAAATATTTTATATACTATATAAAAAATGTGAAAAATTATAGAATTTTTAAAAATACCTGTTTGATCTGTATTAATAACAAAATTGGGATTGAAATTTAATATCAGATGACGAGCCTGTATGCGAAAATTTTCTGCAGAAGCCAAGGTTTCCTCTATTGTTGCACTTTCTTTTTCAGATACATATCTTGTTATTTTTCGTTGGCGAATTCGATGTTTGCGTTTGAACTTCTCAACCCATGAATTGGAAGCTTTAAAATCAAAGTCCTCAAATTGACTTGCAGCAGCTAAAGCCCATTGCTGCAAGTTCCTTGTGGTCACTTGTTGATTAATTTGCCGAGCTTCTATAAAGCGATCGTATGTCCATGAATCGATAATTGTATATTTATCAAAAATAGTTCCACCACTTTTAATATGTTGTTCCCATATCGGCAACTGATCCATGCGCTTTAATTGATAACATCCTTTTTTATGTAAATTTTTCAAACTCCATTTCGGATGTGATTTGGCAATATTGATAACTTTTATTTTATAATTAATCGGAACAAAATCCTGTTTTTTTGATTGTTTTTCCTTTGGCTCGTAATCAGATTCATCTTCTTCTACTTTAACTTCTTCAAAAGCGTTGTCAACGTCGATTTCATCGCTCATAATTAGTTCGTCATCTGTTATAAATTTTTTTTCTAATAAATTTTGTAACGTATGATGATAAAGATCTTCTGCCAGTAGTATCGATTCTTCAGTAATTGTTGAAGAAGATTCTTCAGTGATAAGGCCATCTTGTGCAAGAAGTTGCTCGTAATAAATAATAGCATTTTTTAAATTTAATTTTTTATTGTCTTCGCACAGATTTTGTTCAAATGCCTTTTCTCGTTCAATTGAAGGGCCAGGTTCGTCAAGAGATTTCACGTCTGACATGATAACTGTGTTATTCTCTAATGTTTACAAATTCAACTGACCGCACTACAGCACAGTTTTTACCGCTTCGAAAGCTAACGGTAAAATACGAATAGCACAGCATCTGCTTTCTCGGAATCCTTACTTCTCCCACTTTTTGCAAAGCTGTTCTTTGTTCCAGAATCGACTTACAATAAACTCAACTTGTAAACTCCGACTAACGTGTTAAAGATACAGCGTAAAATATAAGCGATAAAATAACTAAATATTAATTATACATATTATTTTTGCATTTAACAATAAGACGTTTTCCATTTTTGTACCAAATTTTAATTTATTATAAATATTCGCATTTTCAATCAAGTAGTAATTAAAAATAAAAAGATGCTAATTTTTATTTAAAAAATAACGAATAAATATTTAATAATTAATTAGCATTTTAATTTGATAAATGTTAAGATATAGGATTAAAAAAAAACTTTATTAACTTATGAAAAAAAAATTGAGGCCAGAGCGAGAATCGAACCAGCGACTCCGCGCTTACGAAACTAGAGCTCTGTGCGCTCGGCTACGAGCGGCTCTGACAATAGGTTAAAATTTTCTGTACTTACAGATATCGGAAATTTTCAAAATCGATTTTCTCGAGTATTTTTGAGAAGCGCGTCGTACTGCTTTAGGAAATTGAAGTCCGGGTACTGATCTTCAAATCCTATAAGTATAAAAAAAATCGGTGTTCCATGACCCGTAAGGTCCCCTTGTAAGACCGAAATAAAACGTCTTATGGAGTTGGGCATTTGCAGGCCTTCCTGTAGCCCGTGGGCTAGTCCGGCGCACTTGGTGCGCAAGAAAAGCGGCGAATGGCGTTTTTGCGGTGACTACCGTCGCCTTAATGCCGTGACTATCCCGGACAAATACCCAATTCCATATTTACACGATTTTTCCGCCAACCTGTTGGGGAAAAACATTTTCTCGTCCCTTGACTTATTCAAAGCCTACCTTCAGATCCCGGTGGCCGAGGCTGACATTCCGAAAACGGCGGTGATAACCCCGTTCGGTTTATTCGAGTTCGTTTGCATGACTTTCGGTTTGCGGAATGCCGCTCAAACATTCCAGCGGTATATCCATCACGCGCTGAGAGACTTGGACTTCGCTTTTGTATACATAGATGATATCCTTATCGCCTCCTCCTCCGAAGAGGAGCATAGGGAGCATCTACGCATTGTCTTGCAAAAACTCAAAGAATTCGGGTTAGTAATCAACCCGTCGAAATGCATTCTTGGCGTGCCGGAAATTACGTTTCTCGGACATCTCGTCAATAAAGATGCCATCAAGCCTTCCTCGGAAAAAGTTGCTGCCATCAGCAACTTTCCGAAACCGCATACCGTTGCGGACTTACGCCGTTTTCTCGGTGCAGTAAATTTTTACAGACGTAGTCTTCCACATGCTGCCCGTGTGCAGACACCTTTACATGTCTATCTTACCGATTCGTGTAAGAACGACAAGCGTGAAATTTCTTGGACTCCCGAGGCTAAAACCGCGTTTGCTACAACAAAATCTGACCTGGCTAACGCCGCGTTGTTGGCTCACCCTTCCGCTTCGGCAGAAACTCGTCTTGTTTCGGATGCTTCGGATTTTTCGATGGGGGCCGTCCTCGAGCAAAAATTTCCTGAGGGTTGGAAGCCTCTGGCTTTCTTTTCACGTAAATTTACGCCCGCCCAAAGGAATTACAGCGCGTATGATCGCGAACTTACTGCTATCTATGAGTCCATTAAATTTTTCCGGCACTTCCTCGAAGGTCGCATTTTTAAAGTCCTTACGGACCATAAACCTCTTGTTTATGCCTTTAATCAGCGTGCTGATAAGGCTTCTCCGAGGCAAGCTCGACAGCTGTCATTTATAGCTCAGTTCACTACAGCGTTTGAATATCTTGCAGGTTCGGACAACGTCGTTGCCGACAGCCTTTCTCGAATCGAGGCTCTCCGCCTCCCAGTTGAGATCGAGTTGGTCGACCTTGCCGCTCAGCAAAGAGAGGACGAGGAGCTTAAGCATTTGCTGGCCTCCAACTCTTCTTCTTTGAAGTTTAAAAAATTAATTTGGGGAACTTCTAACACGGAGCTCTACTGCGAATTGTCAGGGAACTCGATACGGCCCTACATTCCGGTATCTCTGAGAAGACAAGTCTTCGACCTTTTCCATAACCCCGCGCATCCTAGCGCGAAAGTTACTGATCGTGTCATCCGACAACGTTACATTTGGCCTAACCTTTCTCATGACGTTACAGATTGGGCAAGCAAGTGCATTGATTGCCAACAAAGCAAGGTTTCCCGACATGTCAAGCTCGAGCCCGCGCAGTTTACCGCGGCAGACGGGCGCTTTGATCATATTCATTTAGATATCGTCGGACCTTTGCAGCCCAGTAACGGTTTCACGTATTGTCTGACCATAATCGACCGTTTCTCTCGCTGGCCAGAAGCGATTCCTATCGCAGATATTACTGCTCAAACGGTGGCTAAAGCGTTTTATGAGAATTGGATCGCTCGATTCGGTGCACCTCGTATACTTACGACTGATCAAGGCACTCAGTTCGAGTCGCAACTCTTTTCGGCCCTGCTCAAATTCATAGGTTGCAGACGGATTCGCACTACGGCATATCACCCTGCGTCTAACGGCATGGTCGAACGTTGGCATCGTTCATTGAAGGCGGCCATTATGTGCCATGACTCTCCCGATTGGACTAAGGTTCTCCCGACCGTTCTACTTGGTTTACGTACGCACGTACGTCTCGACACCAAAGTCTCGCCTGCCGAGTTTCTCTACGGCACCGTCTTAAGAATCCCTGGTGAATTCTTTCTCCAGGAGGATTTCTCTCCGGATCCTCAGATCTTTGTCGAGGATTTCCGGCAGCACATGCGTCGGGTGAAGCCAGTTCCGGTCGCGCATCATTATAAAAAACGCGCATTTGTTTTTAAGGATCTATTTTCCTGTTCTCACGTTTTCTTACGCAAGGACAACGTTAAGAAGCCCTTGGAGCGACCGTACTCCGGCCCCTACAAGGTGCTCGAACGTACCACCGACAAAGTTTTTTCTATCGAGGTCAACGGCAGACCTGTGTCAATTTCCGTTGAGCGTCTTAAACCCGCGCATCTTTTGCCGGGCGATTCGGGCGATCCTCCGTTAGTTAAGGTTCCGTCATCGTCCGAGCAAGCGGATAAGACTCCGACCTCTGTAAATCCTCCTCAAGGATCTCTTAAAACGTACTCCGGTCCAAAGAAAAAAGTGCAATTCAAGTTGTAACATTAAAGACTGTGAGAATTCCGTCACTAATTATAAGTCTTGCGTGCGTTAGTCTTAAGTCCACATTTTTGTATTAGTCTTAAGCGTTTTGTTCTTTTATCAATTAGTATTCTTTATTGTTTCGTCTAGTCTGCGTCTACTCATTAGTTCTAAGCAGCGTTACGTTCAAAGAATTTCTATTTTCTAGTACCTTTCGTACTCAAGTTGCGTCTACTCTCTAGTTCTAAGCAGCGTTACGTTTAAGAGATTTTATACCTCTTCGTTTTGCAATCGCATTCAACCTGCGTATACTACATAGTTGTAAGCAGCGTTAACCTGTAAAAGATTGTTCCTACTGCAACTCTTGTGATATTGTAATACTGTCTATAGTCACCTAAGTGCATAATGTAAACATTCCCTCCTATCGTTAACACTCGGGGGGGAGTGTGTGGCGACTAGCCATGCGCATCTATGTATCACATGACCCGCGCCTACGTGGCGCTGTGGGTCCTTCTTCTTCCGGCGGGAAGATAGTCCGCCAAGATAGTCTCGCGCTCCGCTACACGCCTTACCGGCGTGCTCCGTAATATCTTTACTCCGTTCTAATAAACGTTGTTACCGTTGACTCCAGCGTCCTGTTATTTACCCCGGTAACACACGGAAGTCGTAGGGACTTCCGTGCGACGATCCCTCACACGATCCTAATTTAATTACGCCACGTGCGTGATAACATTCATACCTATCCCTACACGCCACTGAACGGTGCGCCATCGAACGGTGCGCAATCGAAATGTGTCCAATCGAACTGTGTCCAATCGAACGGTGTCCAATCGAACGGTGTCCAAACGAACTGTGCGCAATTGAACGGTGTGCAATGTTTCGTGTCTAATAGCACAGTTGGGCAATTGCAATGTGTCCAATTGTACTGTGCGTCAATGAAGGCCTCTCTCATGTCCCTGATAACATATGTGAAGGACATTGAAATCGGAGGTGGCTCAGTATAGGTAAATAATTACCTTATTATTAATCTGTAAATTGAATTTTATATCGAGAACGAAAAAAAATTTTTCTATATTACTCTACTTATCGTCTTTTTCCAAATCCGCACTTACACATACATGAAATTTTCAGATACATTATTTTTTTATACCAAAGCTTCTAGCTCATTTCTGAAAGCACATTATTATTCTTTCCTGTAATGACAAGAGTGCACAACAGTTATTTTGTATATATAGTCTTTAAAACTTAATGTTGCAGATTAAAGTCACGAGACGACTGCACAAATGTATAATTTTCTAATTTTTTTGTTTTTCACAAATTGTAATTACCCACCCTTTGTTATTGTATATACTTTAATTTTGAAGAAGGATTTACAATTCTATGAAATTAATTAAGAGCAAAGCGTATCCGAAAATAATTAGCATTCAATTGGTAAAATAAACAACTCCAGCATCCCTTTAAAGGGATGCTAAAGTGCTCATCAAACTTGATTAGGGTCGATAATGTAGAGTCATTCATTTATCGTTGTTCATAAAAATATTCACTTCAAAATACAAATTATGTAGCTTATACGTATAAATAAATGGTATCCCTCAGTTCAGAATAGATTGAGGAATAAGACTATATTCGTCAAATTACGATTAAAAACCGTAAAAAATAGTTATTTGTTTGATCCAATCTTATTCATTTAAGTAAGCACTGTCACTACAGATTTCTAAAAATTTGATCACACAAATATCACTTTACAAGAGAATTTTACATATGCGATTCGTTATGTTAGGATGGCAAACCAGATCCATCTATTCACTTCTTACCAGATCTTCCGAATGGAATAGTTGCAGTCGACAGTTGGGATTTATCGGTATTTCTTGATTTAAAGAGATATCCCGATGAAATTGTTGTTGACGCTATTTGTGGTGCAGCTGTATTAAGAGGATCTCATGTTTATGCTCCTGGCATTATTGGAATGCCAAATGGTAAAATTTTTTAAAAAAGAATTCTTCCTATATTTATCCGCGAAAGAATCTTATAATTAAATTTGTTAAATTATAGGTTTAATCATTAATACTAAAGTCAGTGTATTTGCTGATGTTACTGGTCAGTGTAAAAAAGGTTTGATTAAACCATATGCAAATAGCAATAAGGTATATTTAGGTAATGGTGTTCTTCGACAAACAAGGAAAGAATTGTTTTGCAAAGCAGCGAGAAATCCATGGTATGCAACAATATGCACGAGGTTGAAGGCTAGCTTAATTAATTACATTATAATCGTTAAAAAATCTCTTACCAAATTTACAGATATCTTATTGTTGAAATACCCAATTTCTTAATTATTTTCTAGTGGTGTTGCGATAATTATGACTGATGTAATCTCACGAATTCCACAATTTAATGTAAATGATGAATCTTTGAGACCACATATACAGTTGCAAAATTTACCATCTATTGTGTGCAGCCTAGTTTTAAATCCTCAACCAGGTGAAATAATTTTGGACATGTGTGCTGCACCTGGTAACAAAACCACACATATTTACTTACTTATGAAAGGACAGGTAAATAGAAATAATAAAGGATTTGTTTTCTACACAGTACGAATAATAGCGTTACTATTTCTTCTATCATAAATTTATTAATGTAAATATTGAAGAATAAGCGCATACGTATGTCTCGTATATAACAGATAATGTATTTATTGATTTTAATTATCACCTCTGATATAAATTTCCAGGGTACAATAATAGCTCTGGAGAAAAATCCAGGTAAAGTAACGCGATTTAAGGAAAAGTGTAATAAGAAAAATATAAAAATATTTTGTTATGACGCTACAAAAGCCGTCATTGAACACAGCCATAGTTTTATCCACATTGACGGACCTCCATTCGAAGAAAATTATTTCGATCGCATTCTCTTAGATACTCCATGCAGCGCTTTAGGACAAAGACCACAATTATACAATACGATCACATCGACGCAACTTCATTCTTACATTCCCTTACAACGAAGTCTATTTTCTGTTGTAAATAGATAAATTACTTGTTATACAAATATACATATCTGCAGTGTGTGTGCGTGCGCGTGCGCGCGTACACACACACACACACACACACACACACACCCACACACGTAGATTATCTAAACTTCAAAAAAAATACTTTTCTACAGGCCGTTCGACTCTTAAAACCAGGAGGGACATTGGTATATAGTACATGTACTGTAACAATAGCAGAGAACGAAGGGATTATTGCTTGGGCATTAAAGCAATTTCCAAAATTGAAATTAGAATCTATTAAAGATCAAATAAAGACAGACAAATATGGTACTGAAGGCTACGTCATAGATGGTTTAACGAATGTGAATGCAAAGAAAGTATGTAGATTTGGTCCTGAAAGTGATTTCGTTGGGTTTTTTATTGCATGCTTAAAAAAATGTTTCTGAGGTGATAAAATTCATCGGGAGTGTATCATGTGTGCTATGTTATACTTTAATAAAGTCTCTTTATTTTGATGAAGATTTGGTAAATTTATAATATTTTAAAAATAATCACCACACTCCCCCCTCCCCCCCCCTCTCTTTAGAATTCTTTTTTTGTCACTATATATAAATATACAATAAAACTGTATTTAATGATACTTAACATTATTTTTGTGAATACAGTACAGTTCTCTTTATTTATTCTATTGTTCATACATAACCCCATCACCAATGATCTCTGTCGTTACCACCGAACAATTGTTGCAAATCGCATACAATGTTTCTATCTAATTTTAGAAATAAAAGAAAAGAGAAAGTGTTATTTCATAAAAAACGATATAGATTTGTTTGTTATATTATTATTTACATGCATTCCGCGAGCATCAGGAAAGAAACAGAGGTACAGGTATATATGCTCTTGCGATTTGAGTGTAAAATACACAGGCCACATCGCGAAAGATGGTAGAATCAGCATATTATTTTTAGTAATGTCCTAAAGTAAAAATATACTTCTATATAATCGTTATTGATGATGGCTTCTATTTGTATTATATTATTTTTACCTCAATGTGCATTGAATACCAATCTATTTCGCTCATAATGAAGAATTTTCCATCACCACCAATATTTTTAATCATTAGAGACAAGATAACTTGTTCACCTATGAGACATTCTCCACAGTCAAAGCTCCTCGATTTCCTACATTGCATTATATTTTCTCTAGAAGTGTTCCTACTTACATCGGTAGGCTGTAAGTTTGATTAACTGTCTCTTTAAAAGAAACATTTGCGTGATTTCAAGATGTTAAATTAAAAATTAGACGATTGAGTTATACCTTCTCGCAGGAATTCGTTTGTTGATATATAGGAATTTCCATAATCCATTCAGTATTTCCTACTGTCGTTTGCAATTTTGGATGGCATTGGAAATAAGGGATATTAATCACTGTAAAAACAATACTCTGAAAGTACTATGACATATTTTAATCTTTTTTTTTACGATATCACATATATTCATATTTTTTACACTTTGTACATTTATGTGTTTACATATTTTTCATACAATTTATACGTGTACCGATGATAATTTTTTATCGCAATTGTAAATTCGTTTACCTCTGAATAATGGTGGGTCTCGATATCCGCGTAATTTAACAATTACCGAACGTCCTCGTTGCACATTTATTATCAATATTTCTTCGGGTTCGTCCAAGATATTGCAACGAAAGAAAACGAGCAATTTTATATACATTCCTGGAGAAATATTCCCTATTTGTGTTTTAGGTTCGATCATGACAGTGAACTGAGAACTGGGTCTTGTCATCAATTGAAATCTGGCTGAAGAATTGCTCACGTTTTGTAGCATCACAACTTTCTATAATTAGGGGGAGGAAAAGAAGTGTGTGTGTGTGAGAAAGAGAAGGGTAGAAATAGAGTATTAATTTAAACATTTTATTTTATAATGCATATACCCGGTACAACTTATTCGTCTCATAGTTGTAAAAGTCCACAGAGCTAGGAATTGCAATTAAGATTGTTTTTTGTAACTTTGTTTCCGATCTACTTTTCTTTGGTCGTCGAACTGATAAGGGAATAGTTTGTGATTCCACTGTTCTGAGAATGGTAAAAATAATAAATGTGATACGTACAGATATATCGTAACCTCGCTGTTTATTTTCGGTTATATAAAATATGCGTTATTGATAACGAGGTGTTAGTTGAGCGATATATATATATATTTAAAAGTTGTCAAGAGAAATATAATAAAAAGCAATGGAATATTTTAAATACCTGACATAAAAATTTATCATGAGGATTACAGATAAGATTGACGTTTTTAATAACAGGATTTGTCGCAAGTAGCAATATTGCGAAAAATAGGCTGATTTGTAAAAAGTTATAATTTTACATTTACGTACCAAAAACGATGGTAATAGGATTATATGCGAGATAAACTTGAGAATTAAATACAAACATATGACATATTCCAGCATATTTCAAATATTTTATCTAAATATATAGTCAAAATAAAACATCGCCGATATATGAAATGTCATTTTTCGTATTTTTGCTTAATTCTTTACAAACAAGAGAAACAAAAAAAAGAATAAAAGAAAAACAATTAGAACCATGCTCGTTTTTATTGTAGGAATTGCAAATAGATTTCGCATGAGAATTACAATTATTTATTTTTCACACAATACATATATGTATGTGTGTGTGTGTGTATACACTTCATATAAATATAGTATGTCGGGATTAAATTTTTATTACCGATTATTCCATGCACTACAGCGTCACTATTTTGCATATCTTACAAAATCTTACCTGCAACTACTCGAACAGGAACGGGTTTAACGATAGAAATAAAAATTGAGATGCTCCGTTCAACAACATTGTATTTTATAGCTTATTTAAGCTTTAGGTTCAGAAATTATAAGTGTTTTTCATTAGAGTGCACTTGTTTATCCTATAGATAAGCACACACAGTCCATGTAATGCAATAGCAAAATTGGCTGGATGCATTAATGCGCGTCTTAGTAAATATTAAAAATCGCATACAAATTTATATAAAAGCAAAGAGTGGATTCGATCTGCGCGAGAGATACGCATTGTTAAAATTATTTATTGTTTTTGACAGATTTTATACGTTGTAACTTCTATTGCAGTTACCGTCCTCAAATTTTTCGTCAATTAGAATGTTTATATTATATTTTTAGATGATTTAATGCTTTATGCCACTTTTAAATCTTTGCAATCCACGTTACTGCATCCAATCAAATTTATTACAAAATATATGTTACAATCGTATAACGAATATAGCGTATAACCGACATACTATATGGATATACGCCATTCGTTATACGATATAACTATTAGACAGCATAATTCATATACGAATACTTTATTTTAGTCGTGCAACTTTTAGATAAAACAAAGAAAAAGGAATTTTTGTTTTCATAAGTGGTATCGCAGTATTCTCTCTCTCTCTCTCTCTCTCTCTCTCTCTCTCTCTCTCTCTCTCTCTCTCTCTCTGTGTGTGTGTGTGTGTGTGTGCGTGCGTGCCCGCGCGCGCGCTCGCACACACAACACACGCGCACACATTTGTCCAATTAAGGGAATGCTAAAGCTGTCCTGTTTTATCGATTATTTTGATTATTTTCAATTCGCTAATCTTTTAATTGTATTTACAGAATTTAAGAAATTGTAATGTAATTTATAAATTAAAATTTTTTTTCGTTTTTTATATAAAATTTTTACATGCGCGTCATGTTATCGTCTATACTTTAATTGTGGAAAAGGATTTTTAATTCTGTAAATACAATAGAAAGATTAGCAAATTGAAAATAATCAAAGTAATGGTTAAAATAGGATAGCTTTAGTATCCCCTTAAGCCAATACATATATATATATATATATATATATATATATATATATATATATATTTAATTGAATGAATCCATTTATTTCACAAGTGCAGATGACCGTACCGTATTATCACCACCTTGGACTTTGAGTGGAATAAGATTTTTATATTACCAAAGCTTATTGACTGGAAAGTATAAAATTCCCATTATTATGTTTTGCTATTCTACAATGCTCTTTGCCGCACATACTATAATGATATCACTGTATTGAAAGTACTGTTTCCTCTTTGTATTTCGCTATCAGATTCTGTGAGAGTTTAACACAAAAATGGAGATGTCTGCAAAATGTTTTACATACATACATATATTTATATATATTTTTTTTTTTCGTGTACACATACACATGCACTCACTTTCCCTTCTACACAACACACGTACACATCATACATATATGTGTATAAACGTATGTATGTATAAACATTCTTTTTTTAACCTAAAATTTCAATTTTTCTTGGTGTGTGCTTTTTTTTACAGTATATCAGCTATTTGTTTGCTTACAATATCTAGTTTAGTCATTGAATATTAAGACGTCATCAATGTGCAGTTGTACGAAGTGAATGTTCTTACATATATACAATTCACGATCACATTTCAAACGTACAATATGCGCGTAATGTGCACTTCAATGCATTGCCTTTGTATTTCATTAGCATATACGCAAAATATGACATCAGTTTTCACTTATCAAGTTCTAGAGCAGCGTATTGCTCCTCATCTACTTCGGTCATCATTAAATTTCCATCTGGTAAGAGAAGTACCACCCTTCTGGTTCCTCCTGAAAGAGGAAAAATCAAATGATTGGAAATGGATATAAAATGTCCATTTCATCATCTATCTAAATACAGGAGCTTTCAACACAAAATTGTCGAAAGCTACTGCTACTATTACTACTATATATACATATGCGATATATATTTCACACTAGAAAGAGCAATCTAAGAGCACAAACTTGGAATCTTTACTTGAAATGCAACAGATGCTAAGAGATTACCTGGAGTGGGTTCTTCAGCTTGTACAACTTGAGCTATAACTTGTGCCTGTCCGTCGTTATCGTCTTGGGCTCCAGTTGCATCAGTCGCATTCGTATTATCCATTATAGACATAACCATTGAATTTTCAGTCGGTTCTGTTCCATCCTCCTTTACGTAAAACTGTGGCGTAAGATTGACTTGATCGGGGATCAGCTGTGCTACAGCCTCGGCAACTGCATGATCCAATGTCAAAACTGATCCATCGTCTCCCTGCTGCTCAGTGGTGACGTATACACATTGCTGTTCGCCATCGGCGCCATGCGTTACGAGGAGAGTTTGCCCATCTTCGGCTTGGCCCGCTACTTGATAGACGACACCGTGATCAGCTATAGTAACCAGATTGGAACCATCGTCCGTTGCTTTTTTCTCTTCCGACATCTTTTCTTCGGTCTTGACGTCTGCCTGCTCTGTCACTGATATAGTAACGGTAGATGTCGGAACTGTTGACAATGCCGTAGTAATAGATGTTTCAGCGGCGCTAGAAGCGACGCTTTCCGTCAAAGGTGTTACTGTAGATACAGGAGTAACGGTCGCCGCTACTGTAGAAGCGGTATCGTCTAAGCAAGGTAAATCTGGCGCGGATATCGTTACATTCGACAAATTAATCTGTGTTGTTTCACTAGCTTGGACTATGGTACCAGTTGTTCCACCGGGACTCATCTCGACTCTCATAATTCCACCACTTTCGGTGAGTGAATCAAGGGAGGGTAAGACCAATTCGGCAGCGGTAGCAGTAGTCGTAGTAACGGAGGTTGTAGCAGTGGTGTCATTGGCGGTAATAGTCGTGGTGATAGTACTGGTATTGGCGTTGACTACGGTTACAGTCGCACCTGCAATGGCGTCCGTTGTCACAGCTTCAGACGTGTCACCAGCTGTTTTTGTTATGTTCGAATTTGTTGTTGTTGTTGTTGCTGCTTCACCAGTAGCAGGTTCAGATTCGCCTGGTTGCTCGATTGGTTCACCATCTGGCCCAATTATGCGTCCTGTAAGAGGACATAACGTAAATGGTCGTGGTGGACTCTCTGGTTCTGGAGCAGAAATAACATCTGGCTCGGAAGGAGGTGGAAGATCCGATTCGCCTTCGCTACTGCTCTCTTCCGAACCAACTTCGTGGAATTCCATGTGAAGTCCATCACCATCCGCTAATTTGCTCTCCTTAGGAGCTTTTGTTCCCACCTGAGTTATCGTCGAAGGTTTTTCGGTACCTACTTTCGCCTTACTTCGTCCTGCAACGGCACGTGCACCTGCCAAAAGTCCACGACCACCCGGTTTAATTATACCTGCTGCCTCCTGAGCTTTTCTCTTTGCTATTAATAACTTTTGCTGCGGAGATAACAATGACTGTGTCTTACCCACTGGTGTCTTTGGAGACTGTTTCGTTTGTTGCTGCTGTGGTTGTGATTGTTGCTGTTGTACTGGGCTAGTTTTTATCACCTGTTTGGATTGCTGAGATGTTGCGAGCACCGTAAATTTTGGCCTGAGTTGTGTTACCGTGCCAGCGGAGACTGGTGAAACGGTTTGCTGTGTACTTACGACCGTAGTCGTACGCTTCTGCAACATCGGACGCGTCGTCACTTGCGTCGTTTGAATCTGCCTCGGTGCCGGTGCCCGGACAGGTGTGCGAATCGTCCCAAGAACGCTCGTTGCCGCCGTCGGGCGCAATGTCGGTCTAGGTAGCAAAGGGCGACCGTCTACCGTTCGCTGAGGCGTGACAGGACCAGCAGGCCTTACGCCTGTAGTTATTCTCGGTTGCAAGGTTATCGGTGCCGGCACTGCAGTCACAACATGTATCTGCTGCAATTGCGACGGATCTGGCTTCGGCTGTATCTTTATAGGCTCGCTCTTTTGTACGCTGCCAATTTTCGGTGTAACGGCCTTAGACGTGACCACCTTCATTTGCGTTAACACTTGGCTTCCGTCTATCTTCGAAACAACTTTTACTGGAGTCATCGAATTGGATTGCGACGCCGAGATTACTTGCTTTCTTATTACGTTGGGTTGGTTATCTCGATTATCTCGAATCATTACGACACCTTGCGTCGTTGGGGATCCTTTAACCGCTAATTTTCCACTGGGGGATGAATTCAATTTGATGATGCCATCTTTTCGTGACATCACGTAAAGACCAGAAGCCAAATTTGGCATTTGTTTAGGATCGACTTTAACAACTCCCTTAGCGCTAGCCACTAAAACAGGTGGCTGGGTAGATTTCGCTCCATCTGGAGATTGTAACCCTAATGACGTTGCCAGATCGGTGGACGAAACTGAAGTTCTGTTGGATCCATTAGATTGCGCATTAGCGCGATTGAATGCACGTTGAATCATATCGCTACGGCCAATTAGTCTTTCGTCTTCCGATTCTCCGGTCCATTCGTCGTCACTACCCGTGTCACCTTTTGCTCTCTTTGCAGCATTGTTTCCACCTTCCGAATCACTGTCCGAATCGTCGATTCTCCTTTTACCTACTACTACATTTCCCCGCCCCCATCCCACACACGTGAGTATTAATTAAGACATACAATAATCAATCATACAATAATATTAATGTTAATCTTGCTTGCAATACGCCAGTTATACGAGTTAAATTATCGAACAAATACATACGTTCGTGATCTTCATCTTTCATTGAGCCACACCATTGCTTGACTTGATCCATCGCTTTTGATTTACTAGATCGCATCGGGCGTCTACATGTACGCAACAATTATCACATGGCAATTTATAGAAAATAAAATGTTATGTAACAATATTGTTCAATTGCTAATTAAAACACGCTAATAAAATCACTTACCCCGCTTGAGTCGCCGTGCTTGGTCCAGGTTTACTAGCCTCGACTTTTATCACGGATTTTTGCACTGGCAAACTTGCACGTCCGATGATTCTCGTATTAGACTGCTGTTGTGCTGCTTTAAGCTCCTTTTGCTTAGCGAGATTCCGCTCAAATTCTTCCAACATATCTTTGCAAGTTGTTGTTACTGCCTCTGCAAACTCCCATGTATTGTTTTCCCTATAAATTTGGAATATTTCACATTTTCTAGGACTCTTAAAAAAAGAAAAATACATACAATATTAATGAAAAACACCTACTGTGAGTAGCCTTCCCATTTAATTAAATATTCCAAGCACTTCTTTTTTGGATTAAGACGTTTGGCTATAATTTTTTCGACAATATATTCTTCATTGCTCAAATCTGCATCTTCTTCGGTAGCTGCCTTGCCAGATTTACTCTGCAAAAATATACAAACAAATAAAGCAATTTCAAAAACATTGTCAAAGCCTTGTCAAAATTTGCAAGCAAATAATATGAAATAACATAAAATGCATAATACTTTGGGCTTAATTGATGGTTTCAGTCGAGGTTTCAGTTTTTCTTTCTTATCCATCTCAATTTCCATCAATTCACTTTTATTCGTTTTTGTTTCCAGTGCTTTCGCAATATCTTTTTTAGCTTCTCCCGTTTCTTCAGGTTGTCCATTTCTCACTACTTTACGAACTATCATTGGTTTGGCACCTGCAAAGCAATCCAAAGGAATATATCTGACATTAAATTTAGTTTTATTTAAAAAAATATATATATAGTGTATCTTTTTTTCTTAAAAGACAATTACCTTCGGCGTTAGTACTCGATTGAACTTGTATCGGGGTATTCTGCATTTTTGCATTACTAATTTTCGTAAAGGTTTGTATAGTTTTCCCTGCAGTAATCCATGTATCTCTTACATGTGTATCCATTTTACACCACTTCTGATACAATGTCCATGATGTCTCCTTGTCTGAACCTTCCTGTTGAACTTGTGTATCTTTCCATAACAGAAATGCCCATATTTGTGCCTTTTGTCCATTCTATAAATGTAGAAAATACCAAATTTTATAGTATGCTAATACAAATCTTTTGCAACTGTATCACCCATGGGATAAGAGAATTTAAAAGATACAAAATATAATAGATACAAACATCATTGATTTCACGAAAATGTGACACTTTGGAACAGATTCCTTCTTTTGCACGATGTTCTTGAAACTCTTCGATAAAATGAAAGACAGAATGACACTGTCCACATACCAACACATCTAATCTTCCCATTTCCTCTTGTGCCGCTGATAAAGTAGAAAAGAAATTGGAAGCAATGTCAAAATTAAAATATTTATTACTTCATCTTCTTCTATAAAATAAAAATCTTACTTTAACTCTTTGATCATAAATAGAGGAAAAATGAAACTGATCTAATAACAAGATAGTAAGGAATATATAAATCTAAATGTAACAATTGGCTTGTTCTTTTTCGCTACACTGCTGCACTGGTGCAACGGGGTAGAGTAAGACAAATATATTTTTTCTCATTCTAACTTATTGCACCAGTGCAGTAATGCAGCGAAAAAGAACAGGCCTAATACAGTTACCTTTGATAATGTTGGGTTTATTACTGATGGCTGAAGGGCCATCATCTCCTTCCATTCTGTATAAGTTTGTCTTACAATCACTCTAAAAATTAAATAACATCATCGTTGATTGGTAATTACAAGAATATAATAAGATGTTTCTATGTAAACTACATATACTATTAATGATAGGAAAAAGTCAGAGGGGGGGGGGGAGAGAGAGAGAGAGAGAGAAAGGAGAGAAAAAACATAAAGGGAACAAAAAGAAAAGCACTAAATTTTCTTCATACAGAAAATAGGCTTTATCTTACTCTTTATCTTTTTCAAATTTTTGGAACAAGAATGAGGTAACAAGAAAGTTAAATTGAAATTAAAGTTAATCCACTATGGTAGAAACGGACCTAGAAGTTTCACGAAAAAGATAAAATAACCGAGTACTTGTACATCGCTAAATCCAAGTTTTGCGCTCTGTGACGAGAAAATTGAAGCACACGCCGTAAAGCGATGCAAGTATTTCTTTTTCTTTTTTTTCTTCCTACGATAGCACTTGCGCTTCTGTGGCATAGCAAACGTCAATTCAAGCGAGACCCACAATACACGGAGTAAGCGTAGAGTAAGGCGTGAGAGTAGGAGTAATGATTTTGTTGTAAGATGCTTACAACAGTCTTGTCTAGAACGATAAAGTAAGCGTAAGAAATACGGTCAATTAGCAATGTCAAGGGTAGGAAACAAACTGCTCTGATTGGCTGAGTGTAACAGCGTAAGCGTAAGAATAAGAGTAGGAAATAAAATAAATTTATTTCGCTTACGCCGTTACGCCAGCTCTCTTATGCCGGAAGTGACGTTCTTACGCCTGCTTAAACCTACTCTTACGCCTTACTCCATGTTTACTCCGTGTATTGTAGACCTCGCTTCACGTATCCATCTCGATCTTTATTAAGCGTTTCCTACCCTTGACATTGCTAATTGGCCGTATTTCTTACGCTTACTTTATCGTTCTAGACAAGACTGTTGTAAGCATCTTACGACAAAATCGTTACTCCTACTCTTATACCTTACTCTATGCTTACTCCGTGTATTGTAGACCTCGCTTTACACGCGTATTCACGTTACAATCCAAATGCGACAAACGTACAATTTAGCCATAGTTCAAGAGAGTGGTCCGTATTCAGAACGCGCTACAAAAATGTTAGCGTTGTTATCCAACAGAAGAATCTGTATTATAAAAAACGTTTTTCTATTAAATAACAACGCGCTAACATTTTTGTTAGCGCGTTTTGAATACGAGTCAATCTTTCGTTACTGACATTTAAATTAAGTATATTGCCGCACAATGAGTGAGTGAGTGAGTGAGTGAGCGAGTGAGTGAGCGAGTGAGTGAGCGAGTGAGTGAGCGAGTGAGTGAGCGAGTGAGTGAGCGAGTGCGTGAGTGAAAGAGAAAGAAAGAGAGAGAAGGAGAGGAGTGTGTAGTGTCTCGAGCGCGGAATGAATTGTAAACGGGACCAGGGGCTCGATTCTTGAATTCATTCGCAAGAGAAACGTATGCGCAAATACCCGCTCTAACAGAAAAGTTGCAAGTTTATTGGTTAAAAGCCATACGATAGCCAATAAATTTTCAACTTTTCTATAAAAACAGATTTTGAATACATTTTTTTGCGAATTAATTCAAGAATCGAGCCTGAGTTACAAACACGCGTGAGTTATAAACGAAGGAGAATCAACATTCGCGCACACTTGTTCCCGCCATGATCCACCGCGCGGCCTCTTCTCAAATCTCATGCTACTAACGAAGTGTGAAAAATCTTTTTCCAGACCGGTTGCCGGCTGCATTGGCGCCGTTCTCTCATCGTCATTACAGACGTGATTATGATTATAATTATTGTTATCTTTATCGTTATCGTCATCATTATAGTCATCGTCATTGTCGTCGTCATCGTCATCGCTGTCGTTGTCATCGGCGACGGCATCACCACCGTTGCCGCAGTGGTGCCGTCGATGCAAGCCCCCGACGTTTCTTCTGTCTCTCGCGAGCAAGCCGATGCTCGTCAAAGATGGCTCTCGTCGCGGATACTTTTCTATGAGCTACTCACTTCCTGTCTTTACGTGAATGCTTTCTGAACACTCCGTGGCCACGAATGCGCGAACACGATAAACGTTGCGGTTGCCGAAGTGAATCGGTGATCGGCGAACTTACATACGGTGAAACCGGCGAACGGCTAAATTTTTCTCAGGCTGGGAAATTGCTCGTCGCCGCGCAAGACGAAACGAAAACAGCGACCGTGAACGATCGCGTCGGGCGACAGTGGCGCCATGGCGACCGTGCGCGGTGCTGTGGCGACCAGTGTTGCCAACCATTTAGGGCCAGTTTCACAAATTGCGGTTAAATTAAACGACTGGTTATTCTATTATTAGAATTGACAAATCGCATTTGTTAATTTCGCTTAACGACGATTGGTTACGCAATACGCGTTACGCGGAAAATACGTGCCATGGAAATCCAGCCTAAGGGTGCAGTCACATGAGGCCAGCGTACAGCGTATCGGCACAGTGGCTTAGTTTACATCGTCCATTTGATACGCGTATCAGGTACCATATTCGTATCAAATTCGTACTAAATATTTAGTACGCACGATGTAAACGCTGCCGGATCAATTTGGTACGAGCGTATCAAGTAGGAGTATCGTACTAAACTGATACGCGTACCAAGTAATACAAATGTCGATGTAAACGCATAAAACGCATTTTAGAGAGAATTTAGCAATTGAGCATAACCTCAGTGCTAAAATCTAAAAACCGGTGTGAAAATGTCTTAGTAGGAGACATCAACATGAATTAAATTTGTATTATATTTTTCACAGTACATGCTTAGTACATTCGATGTAAACGCGCCCGTACTAAGGCTTTGGTGCGCACCAAACTTAATACGCGTACTAAGGTTTTGACGATGTAAACTAAGCCAGTATAATGCTAAGACTCCATGTATGCGGTGAACTCCGGCAAACGCACGCGGTGACCAATCAGCAATCAGGCGCAGGTCGGGTTCCGGCAAGTCACAGCAAGCGTTTGAATTCTGAGGTCTGTTCGCGTCACATGCTCCAACATGCTCCTATTCACCCCAACGCACTCCAATACGTTGATTCCGATGACGCCAACCTATTAGAATGCGTTGGAGTGAATAGGAGCATGTCGGAGCATGGCGACGCGAACAAACCAATGGAGTCTTAGCATTAGCATAAGGGTGCGGTCCCATGGAGCAGATTATGCGGAAGCGGAACGAGCGGATCACCAATCGCGGGATCATTCTAATAGAACTCTTTCAAAGATTCCGTCGAAACGATCCTGTGATTTACGTCCGTTTTGTTAACACAGACATTGGTCTAATTCCTTTAGGCCGGATCTACAATAGGTGTAGTAAGCCTTATGCCATAAGAAACTGACCAATTATAATTGAATGTGAGAAGAATAAACGAATATAATTGATTAATTCCTTAGGGCTTAAGGCTTACTACACCTATTGTAGATCTGGCCTTACAGTTTATATAATAATACAAAATAAATATAAGAAATGAACAAAATAATATCAATATGTAATAATAAATAAACACAAAAAATAATATCAATATATAATAATAAATGAACAACAAAAAATATATAATGTAGCATCATACTGCGTGTCAAATACTATAGTATGTGTGCTTTCCAGCAAGACACAGTGTAACACAGTGTCCATTAGTGTGAGAAAGAACATGTCAGTGTGTCTCGCTCACACTAGTGGACACTGTGTTACACTGTGTCTTGCTGGAAAGCACACTATGTTATTCAGGTGCTGTTATAACCCACACAGCACACTTTATCCTGAGGATATCCCAAATTATCCCAGACAGACGAAGGCGATCCCACGGATATCTCAATGAGTAGCTCCCGGGATATCCTACAAAAATATCTTAAAATATCGTAAAATATCTTAAGATATCATATGATATCTTATTATATATTTCGATATCCCCCAAAAATATCTTAAAATATTTTAAGATATTGTAAGATATTCATTAATATCTTACGATATCCTATTACATCCAAATAATATCCCATCATATCTTTTTTATCTCTACAATTAATGGAGCATAAATCAAGTGTAAAGGGAAAGTTAATTATAATGTAACAAAAGAGTGACAGAAGTGTAAATTAAATCTTTAAGAAACGTAGATTAAAACGTCAGAACATAAAGAAAATATACTTATGGAAACAATGTGGCATATTAATAATATGCCACATATACTAAAAAATTATAAAAAATGACATTAAAAAAATTTTTTTATTTTAAACAAACAGAGCAAAAACAGATTTTTTAATAAGTTAGTCTACATACTATTTTGCGCGCATATATAAAAATAGTAAAAAAAGTAAAAAAAAATTGTAAAACTTCATATTTATTTATAAAAATATAAGTTAATTATACATGTTTTATCCTTCTGACAACATCTATTGTAATGATCTATAACAAATATGAATCCATAAACAAGAAGTGTTTATGGATCACCACGAAGCGTTAGAATGCGTACGGTCTTTGAAGTCAAGCGACATCGGCGAGGGTTGACACTTGGATGGGTGACCGTTTTTTCAGGTATAGAGATATTAAACTATTAAACATGCTTTAACAGGTACGACTGTGGCTTGGCTGAAACATGTTATATTATAGTCTTCTTTCTCTTACAAAATTGCCGTCAAAATAATTAGAATTTTGTTTTTTGTTCAAGTTTTTTTCAATTCTTAGAAACTCTCAAAAATACTTAGAAATATTCAAAAATTTTTATAATTAATCAAAATTTTTTATTTTTAAAGTTTTTCGAGGAACATTTCAATTATAAAAAATCGAAACATTTATCAGAAATTCTGAAAAAAATTTTTTTAATTCTGACAAATTTTTTCACTGGGGTATATTACGATATCTCAGGAAATCCCTTGGACATCCTCTGGATATCGTTTGAGGAATCTACAGGATGTCAAATCGGTGGACATTTGTGCATCCCTTGGATATCCCTCGGATATCGCAGACGGTCCACGGATATCCAACGATGGGTGTTTACGATAATGGCTATCCGAGTAATTTTCTCTAGGACCGAAATATATGATAAGCACAACCATCTACTATCATCATGATTCGTGACAACTCAATGCTGTCCGGTATAGTCAAATCATCATGAGCAAGTTGCGAGTTGCGAGTTCCATGAGTTTGTAGCAGGTAACCTAAAAAGTACGATATAATAATTTGATTATTACAATTAAAAATAATCTGTTTTTAATGTATGTTTTTAATGGTAAGATTATTAACTTCATTAAAATAGTAATTATATAACACAATCATATATTTTTAAAGTATTGTCTAAAGTAATATTAAAGAGATTATTTTATTTACAAATATTTTATTTATTAATTTGTCTATCAAGTTTATATTATAACGTATATCTAACGCATATCTAACGTATATCTGTTTACAGTATATCTTAATTTACTATGCACTTGTATTACAAATTTAAAAAATTTATTGTAAACATTATTATTAGTTTCACATTAGTGAAATATTCATGCATAATATTTATACATAAAGATATATGATTTTTTAAAATAATGATAACATCATGCAACTTATCATTAACAGTTGTTACAAGAAAGAAAAATATTTATACTTAAATTTTTATTTTACTTGTAATCTAAAAAATATTATTAATAATGATTTATTTAGTAATTTTACATAATTTATCTCATTTGTTTCAAAGTGTTAACACCATCCGTTTAACAAAAGATGACTTTTCTAATATATATGTTAGTTAATAATAAATAATAACATTTATTGAGAATCAATGTTTAATTAAAATATTATATTAGGTTTTGAAATAATACCGTTATGATAGAAACTTGATAGACAAAATAAATATTTGTAAATAAAATAATCTCTGATATTACTTTAGACAATACTTTACAAATACATGATTGTGTTACATATAATTACTATTTTAAAGTTAATAATCTTATCATACATTAAAAACAGATTATTTTTAATTGTAATAATCAAATTATTTATGTCGTACTTTTTAGGTTACCTGCTACAAACTCACGGAACTCGCAACTCGCAACTTGCTCGTGATGATTTGGCTATACCGGACAGCATTGAGTTGTCACGAATCATGATGATAGTACATGATTGTGCTTATCATATATTTCGGTCCTAGAGAAAATTACTCGGATAGCCATTATCGTAAACACCCGATATTGCGATATCCCAAAATAACATCCTAGGGACTTCCCTAGGATAAAGTGTGCTGTGTGGGATTTTTTATAATTTTTTAGTACTATTAATTGTTTCGATAAGTGTGCTTTCTTTATGTTCTGTTTTAATTTACGTTTCTTAGAGATTTAATTAACGCTTTTGTCACTCTTTTATTATATTATAATTTAATTTTTCTTTACACTTGATTTACGCTCTATTAATTGTAGAGATAAAAGATATGATGGGATATTATCTGGATGTAATAGGATGTCGTAAGATATTATAGAATATCTTACAATATCTTATAATATTTTAAGATATTTTTGGGGAATATTGAAATATATTAATGGGATATCATATAATATCTTAAGATATTTTACGATATTTTAAGATATTTTTGTAGGATATCCCGGGAGATACTCATTGAGATATCCGTGGGATCGCCTTCGTCTGGTATAATTTGGGATATCCTCAGGATAAAGTGTGCTGTGTGGGGTATAGATATACAAAGTGCATCAAGTAGTTGCAGCGTTACAGATGTTGAATGTCCGGAGATTGTTCAGTTTTTATATGATAATTAGCAAAGAAGCTGAAACAAAAAATTAATTCAAGAAAAGAATTCGTTCATCTACAAAAAGCACATATAGAATACATAATTTCTTATAAAGATATTAACTACTTATCTGATATATATTTGTTTATTCTCCATTTATTTCTTTCCCTCTTCCTTCTTTATGTTTCTATTTTATCTTGCACAGATTTTGTTTCTCGGCTGACAATGATTTTAATATGGAAAACCAGATTTCAATCATAAATCTTGTCTGTCAAGGCATATCAAAGAAATTAAAAATTATTATATTACTAATTAATTTAATATAATAAAAATATAATTTAGTATAGTTTAATATATTACCCACACAGCACACTTTATCCTGAGGATATCCCAAATTATCCCAGACAGACGAAAGCGATCCCACGGATATCTCAATGAGTAGCTCCCGGGATATCCTACAAAAATATCTTAAAATATCGTAAAATATCTTAAGATATCATATGATATCTTATTAATACATTTCGATATCCCCAAAAAATATCTTAAAATATTATAAGATATTGTAAGATATTCATTAATATCTTACGATATTCTATTACATCCAAATAATATCCCATTATATCTTTTTTATCTCTACAATTAATGGAGCATAAATCAAGTGTAAAGAAAAAGTTAATTATAATGTAACAAAAGAGTGACAAAAGCGTAAATTAAATCTTTAAGAAACGTAGATTAAAACGTCAGAACATAAAGAAAATACACTTATGGAAACAATGTGGCATATTAATAATATACTACATATACTAAAAAATTATAAAAAATGACATTAAAGAAATTTTTTTATTTTATACAAACAGAGCAAAAACAGATTTTTTAATAAGTTAGTCTACATACTATTTTGCGCGCCGCATATATAAAAATAGTAAAAAAAGTAAAAAAAAAAGGTAAAACTTCATATTTATTTATAAAAATATAAGTTAACTATACATGTTTTATCCTTCTGACAACATCTATTGTAATGATCTATAACAAATATGAATCCATAAACAAGAAGTGTTTATGGATCACCACGAAGCGTTAAAATGCGTACGGTCTTCAAAGTCAAGCGACATCGGCGAAAGTTGACACTTGGATGGGTGACCGTTTTTTCAGGTATAGAGATATTAAACTATTAAACATGCAGTGAACACATTTTATAGCGGCAATATAACATGGAAGTTACATGTAATTTAACATTGTTATTCTTGTGATATGTATAGGTGCTATATGACATGGAAATAACCTGTTACGTAATATTTGTTATACGCAAGTGATCTAGCTGTTATACACTTCTCGCAAAAATTAAAGGAACAAAAAAATTTTCTAAATTTTTTGCCAATTTTCAACAGGCTGTATTTTAGTGAAAAATGGTCGTACAGGAAATAAAAAAACATAGCTTTTGAAGCTTGAAGACTCTAGTTTTAGAATTTTTTGGTTAAAAATTTTTCTGAGCACCGGTAGCCATGCAATTCTTGGATAAAGCACGAAGAAAAAATTTTCAAAATTTTTTACATTTTTTTTTCGCTCTACGGGCATGAAAAAAATTTTTCGAGCTAAACCAATGCATAGGTCGCATAGCCTGTTCATTCAGCTTCAATTTGCTTTTTTCGAAAGTCAGATACGACTATTTGTCTTCGAGATATCGAATTTTGAATGCAAAAGGACCCTTTTTCACTCAACTGCCGATATCTCTGAAACTACTGGTCGCCTAGCGAGCTGACGAGCGGTTTCGTTTTCTGCAGAAAATTTCCTACAAAAATCTGTCATGGTTGATTGAAAAAAAAATTTTGTCCCACCTGAAACGGTAACGTGAAAAAAGAACAAAAAAATGTCATTTTCCCCTTTTTTGGTAAATCGACTGTGTCTTCGACAATATTGGGGCAAAAGCTTAGGTTAGAAGAAAATTTTACAGTCTAATGTACCCCAAAGACCCCCCTAAATTTTTAGATCGATCGGTTCAGCGGTTTCCCCGGACCGATTGATTGAAATTTTGAAAAAATTAAGGGAACAAGACTTTGTTCCCTAAATTTGACCTAATCTTTTTAAAATTCAATAATTTCATTTTTTTTACTTTTTACTCAATTTTGAGTTTTTTTTTCAAAAATTTTTATTCAAAAACATTACATTGTTGAGGCATCCTGCAATGAGTCCTGACCTGAATCCGATAGAGCACGTCTGGGACATATTGGGCCGCCGATTGCGTCAAAATTATCCGAATCTGAATAATTTGGCAGCATTAGAGAACGCTTTGATAAGAATTTGGCGTCAGATCCCTCAACAGATGATCCGAAATTGCATTTCGAATATGCGACAAAGATTGCAAGCTGTGATTAGGAGTAGAGGCGGGAACACTCGATACTGAACACGAGACACACACACTTTACACACACACACACACACACACACACACACACACACACACACACATTAAAAAATGAGTTTGGAGTCGCAAAATACTGTGGAGCTGACGAACCACGGGGTCTCATTTTTTTCGAAGAATCATTAACACACGTGCGTAAGCACAAAAGAAGCGTAAATCCGACCGTGCAACCTCCACGTGGTATGCTTTGGATAACGCTAATGCCGGCGGTAAATCAATCATCAATCAAAATTTTCGTCAGAAAGTTTGATTTTCTTAAAAACGAAAAAAAAGAAATTTTTTTTCAAATTTTTTTTTAAATTTTCAAAAAAAAATTTTTTGGAAATTTTCGAAATTTTTGAAAAAATTTTTTTGGATTTTTTTTTGTTACTCAATCTTCAAAAAACTCAAAATTGAGTAAAAAGTAAAAAAAAATGAAATTGAATTTTAAAAAGATTAGGTCAAATTTAAGGAACAAAGTCTTGTTCCCTTAATTTTTTCAAAATTTCAATCAATCGGTCCGGGGAAACCGCTGAACCGATCGATCTAAAAATTTAGGGAGGTCTTTGGGGTACATTAGACTGTAAAATTTTCTTCTAACCTAAGCTTTTGCCCCAATATTGTCGAAGACACAGTCGATTTACCAAAAAAGGGGAAAATGGCATTTTTTGCTCTTTTTTCACGTTACCGTTTCAGGTGGGACAAAATTTTTGTTTCAATCAACCATGACAGATTTTTGTAGGAAATTTTCTGCAGAAAACGAAACCGCTCGTCAGCTCGCTAGGCGACCAGTAGTTTCAGAGATATCGGCAGTTGAGTGAAAAAGGGTCCTTTTGCATTCAAAATTCGATATCTCGAAGACAAATAGTCGTATCTGACTTCCGAAAAAAGCAAATTGAAGCTGAATGAACAGGCTATGCGACCTATGTATTGGTTTAGCTCGAAAAATTTTTTTCATGCCCGTAGAGCGAAAAAAAAAATGTAAAAAATTTTGAAAATTTTTTCTTCGTGCTTTATCCAAGAATTGCATGGCTACCGGTGCTCAGAAAAATTTTTAACCAAAAAATTCTAAAACTAGAGTCTTCAAGCTTCAAAAGCTATGTTTTTTTATTTCCTGTACGACCATTTTTCACTAAAATACAGCCTGTTGAAAATTGGCAAAAAATTTAGAAAATTTTTTTGTTCCTTTAATTTTTGCGAGAAGTGTACATCGTTTTGGCGTTACAGTTATTCAACAAAAATTGTATAATTGTAACATAACACGTTCGTATCAATGTTATTACGGAACGATGCGTCGTAGTTGACTCAGAAATCAGACATTATAACATCCTGAATGACAGATCTATTTAATAATAAAAAAAATTATTATAAAGATAATGTTTTCAAAAATAACGGTTTGTCTACAATTACTGCGCACAAAAAATGCACAAAATCTAAATTCATCATGTGCTGAACAAAAACAGAATAATAAATGTATACTATTCAATTTTTCTTAAAATTATGATCTATATAGTTAACCATCTAATTAATCATTTGAACGCTTCAAAGATTAGTGCTAAATAGATCGCAATTTCCATCAAATTATTAAGGTTATGGAAAAAGATAAATTTAACAATGAAATTAATAAGTAAATAAATTAATGCTATTTATTTTTAATGTTTTGCAAAATTTAATTGCTTTTATAAAAAATAATATAGTCGCGTCAGTTTACATATAGGTATATGTAGACAATAACAAGTACCCATATCGATGAGTCAAATTGGCGTAGCAGGTAGAGTACAAGGTTTGTAATCCTAAGGTCCCGGGTTCAAAACCTACCAGCGGCAAGTAAAAATAAAATAAAAAATAACATATTTTAAATTTAATTAATTAATAAAAATTTATTCTAAATGTAGTATGTGCTGTTGATAAAAATAATTTTAAAAAAATGAAATTTTTATTTTATTTTATTTTTCTTTGTAACTGTTGTGTAACGGTTAGATAACATGTAATTATAACATGTTATATTGCTGAGTCGGAAATTGTAACTTACATGTAAGTTACGTGTAATTTCAAAGTAACGTAACCTGTTATATTCGGTTACATTGCTGTTACACTGCTGCTATATTACTGTGTTCATTGAGCTTTAACAGGTACGACGGCTTGGCTGAAACATGTTATATTATAGTCTTCTTTCTCTTACAAAATTGCCGTAAAAATAATTAGAATTTTTTATTTTTTGTTCAAGTTTTTTTCCATTCTTAGAAACTCTCAAAAATACTTAGAAATATTCAAAAATTTTTTTAATTAATCAAAATTTTTTATTTTTAAAATTTTTCCAAAAAACGTTTCAATTATAAAAAATCGAAACATTTATCAGAAATCCTAAAAAAAATTTTTTTAATTCTAACAAATTTTTTTACTAAGATATTATATTACGATATCTCAGGAAATCCCTTGGACATCCTCTGGATATCGTTTGAGATATCTACAGGATATCAAATCGGTGGACATTTGTGCATCCCTTGGATATCCCTCGGATATCGCAGACGGTCCACGGATATCCAACGATATTGCGATATCTCAAAATGGGTGTTTACGATAATGGCTATCCGAGTAATTTTCTCTAGGACCGAAATATATGACAAGCACAACCATGTACTATCATCATGATTCGTGACAACTCAATGCTGTCCGGTATAGCCAAATCATCACGAGCAAGTTCCGTGAGTTTGTAGCAGATAACCTAAAAAGTACGACATAAATAATTTGATTATTACAATTAAAAATAATCTGTTTTTAATGTATGATAAGATTATTAACTTTAAAATAGTAATTATATGTAACACAATCATGTATTTTTAAAGTATTGTCTAAAGTAATATCAGAGATTATTTTATTTACAAATATTTATTTTGTCTATCAAGTTTCTATCATAACGGTATTATTTCAAAACCTAATATAATATTTTAATTAAATATTGATTCTCAATAAATGTTATTATTTATTATTAACTAACATATATATTAGAAAAGTCATCTTTTATTAAACGGATGGTGTTAACACTTTGAAACAAATGAGATAAATTATGTAAAATTACTAAATAAATCATTATTAATAATATTTTTTAGATTACAAGTAAAATAAAAATTTAAGTATAAATATTTTTCTTTTTTGTAACAACTGTTAATGATAAGTTGCATGGTGTTATCATTATTTTAAAAAATCATATATCTTTATGTATAAATATTATGCATGAATATTTCACTAATGTGAAACTAATAATAATGTTTACAATAAATTTTTTTAATTTGTAATACAAGTGCATAGTAAATTAAGATATACTGTAAACAGATATACGTTAGATATGCGTTAGATATACGTTATAATAGAAACTTGATAGACAAATTAATAAATAAAATATTTGTAAATAAAATAATCTCTTTAATATTACTTTAGACAATACTTTAAAAATACATGATTGTGTTATATAATTACTATTTTAATGAAGTTAATAATCTTACCATACATTAAAAACAGATTATTTTTAATTGTAATAATCAAATTATTTATGTCGTACTTTTTAGGTGACCTGCTACAAACTCACGGAACTCGCAACTCGCAACTTGCTCGTGATGATTTGGCTATACCGGACAGCATTGAATTGTCACGAATCATAATGATAGTAGATGGTTGTGCTTATCATATATTTCGGTCCTAGAGAAAATAACTCGGATAGCCATTATCGTAAACACCCAATGACATCCCAGAGACATCCCTAGGATAAAGTGTGCTGTGTGGGTAATATATTATATTAAAATTTCTTCTCTTACATATAAATATATAAAACATTTGTTCACCTTGTTTATCTCTATGCACTATATTTTTAGTTATTTGTGTAATTTTTATTCATTTATTAAATCAAATGTCATAAATCATTTATATAATATTTATTGTTTGACATATACGCGCGCATACGTCAAAAGGTTACACGACATTAGTCCGAAAACTAGATGGGAAAAATGTTGGTACCAACAAAATTCTCTAGACATTTCAATTTCAATTTTTACAGGTTAGTAACATTGTTTAAGTAGTAAATCCGCGAGTATTCGGAGACGTTTTGACATATGCGCGCGCCAAAATAATAAATATTAAGTTAAATTGTAACATGTAATTGAAATTAATGTTAAAAAATTACAACTGAATATTAAGTACATAGAGATAAACAAGAAAAAAATGTTTTATATATTTATATGTAAGAGAAGAAATTTTAATATAATATATTAATATATTAAACTATACTAAATTATATTTTTATTATATTAAATTAATTAGTAATATAATCATTTTTAATTTCTTTGATGTGCCTTGACAAACAAGATTTATGATTGAAATCTGGTTTTCCATATTAAAATCATTGTCAGCCGAGAAACAAAATCTGTGCAAGATAAAATAGAATCATAAAGAAGGAAGAGGGAAAGAAATAAATGGAGAATAAACAAATATATATCAGATAAGTAGTTAATATCTTTATAAGAAATTATGTATTCTATATGTGCTTTTTGTAGATGAATCGATTCTTTTCTTGAATTAATTTTTTGTTTTAGCTTCTTTGCTAATTGTAGAATGTTGACAGCTGGACCATCAGAGAACAATTCCTTGCCGAGTAAAGCTGTCAAATTCTAAACCTGCTACTTCCTCGAGTATGCCAAAATTGTAAGCAAAAAAGTTGAAATCACATTGTAACATCAAATATCATTTCGTAAGTAAACATATACTATTTGGAGTAAAACAAATTATCGTTAAAGAAATATTTTGATATCATTATTTTTGTAGTTAATATGTGTGTGTGTGTGTGTGTGTTTGTGGGTATAATTCATTTAAAATAATTATTAGTTTAATAATTAAAGTTACATTTTAGTTGGTATAAGAAGGCTCGTGATATTACTTGGGTTGAATTAGATAAAGAGTATCTTAGATTTAAGAGGTGTTTTCTAGAGCATACACACTTGGCATCTTTTTTACCGTTTTTAAAAAGATAATTTTGGTTTATTTTACATCAAATAGTGTATTCACTTATTAAATGATCCTCGATTGTTGGACAAGCATCCATCGCTACTTCTAAACCCATTCTTGTAAAAGTCAATGTGGGTAGCACATTTTCTGTTTGCTGAAAGATAAAAGGTGTATACCGATTAACAGACTATATAACAAAATAACAGTAAACAATGAGCAGGTCTATCGAAAGCGTTCATGACAGGTTGACGATAAACACAATAGTATCCCAGATAGCACAGAGATTCAAAAAGAATTCATAATTGGTAACATAATTGGTAACGTACAATTGAGTTCTTTTTAAACTCTCCGTGCTATCTGGGATCTCTTCTAGTTTAAATAATGTCGGTACATTGCTGGGACAAACAGCACATATGCTTTGTAGAACAAACAATTTCGACAAACCTGCTCTCAGTTTGTTGTATCAATCTGTTACTGCACCGTTGATAAATCTAATTGATATTACAATATAATTTCAACTTTTTTGCTCACAATTTTGACATACTCGAAGAAGTAGCAGGCTTAGAATTTGACAGCTTTATTCGGCAAGAAATTGTTTTCTGGTGGTCCAGCTGTCAACATTCTACGATTGGCTAAGAAGCTGAAACAAAAAATTAATTCAAGAAAAGAATCGGTTCATCTACAAAATGCACATAGAATACATAATTTTTTATAAAGATATTAGCTACTTATCTGATATATATTTTTATTCTCCATTTATTTCTTTCCCTTTTCCTTCTTTATGTTTTTATTTTATTTTGCACAGATTTTGTTTCTCGGCTGACAATGATTTTAATATGGAAAACCAGATTTTAATCATAAATCTTGTCTGTCAAGGCACATCAAAGAAATTGAAAATTATTATTACTAATTAATTTAATATAATAAAAATATAATTTAGTATAGTTTAATATATTAATATATTTTATTAAAATTTCTTCTCTTACATATAAATATATAAAACATTTTTTTTCTTGTTCATCTCTATGTACTTAATATTCAGTTGTAATTTTTTAACATTAATTTCAATTACATGTTACAATTTAACTTAATATTTATTATTTTGGCGCGCGCATATGTCAAAACGTCTCTCCGAAACTCCGAACACTCGTAGATTTACTACTTAAACAATGTTACTAACCTGTAAAAATTGAAATTGAAATGTCTAGAGAATTTTGTTGGTACCAACATTTTCCCCATCTAGTTTTCGGACTAATGTCGTGACCTCTGTGAAGTTAGCCAGCCAACTTCAGCTTTATCAATTTTCACCAATTGGTATCCTTTGGTGGTCGTTTGGTGGTCTTTGGTAGTTTAGTCCCATCATTTGGTGGTTAGCCGTTCTCCTGTAATATCAAAAATAAAATTTGGGTGTGAAGTTAGCCCGACATTGTTTATTTTTGCACCAATTTTAATTTCAAGTAGTTCATTTGATTTGGAATTGTTTGGTGGTCATGAATATGCTAATGAAAACGTTTGGTGGTCAACCGTTTTTGTAGAAATTAGAAAAAACCGTTTTTGAGTATCACTGGTTTTGGTATCACTGGAAATTACCCAGATACATATTATTTATCATACAAATTCACTTTCAAAGGCGTCAATAGATGTAAAATCGTTTGGTAAACACGAATAAACTAATGAAATCGTTTGGTGGTCATCCGTTTTCCTAAAAATTCGAAAAAACCGTTAACGATTGGCATCATTGTAAACTCACTAGGCAAATATTATTTTTCGTACAAATTTACTTTCAAAGGCATTATTGGATGTAAAATCGTTTGGTGGTCACAAATATATTAATGAAAACGTTTGGTGGTCAATCGTTTTCTTTAATATTGCAGAAAAAATACTGCCGAATGGCCTTGCTGTAAAACTCCCTAGAGAGATTTTAATTTTTCAAGCAAATTTACTTCGCAAAGGATTGTTCAATGCGTAATCGTTTGGTGGTCGCTAATTTCGTAATTAAAACATTTGGTGGTTAACCGTTTCGTTAAAAAATAAACAAAACCCGTATGCGTTCTGTAGGGGTTTGTTCGCGTCACATGCTCCGACATGCTCCTATTCACTCCAACGCACTCCAATACGTTGATTCCGATGACGCCAACCTATTAGAATGCGTTGGAGTGAGTAGGATCATGTCGGGGCATGGCGACGCAAACAAACCAAAAGTGTAAATGTGTGCTCGGATTGGTCGTTTGTTGGACTCGTGTTAGCCCGGATCTACAATAGTGTAGTAAACCTTAAGCCAAAAGGAAAATTTGCAACCACCAATCGATTACGCATCGAATAATCCTTTGCGAAGTAAATTTATTTGAAAAATTAAAATGGTTTTAGAGTTTTACAACAAGGCCATTCGGAAGCATTTTTTCTGTAATATTAAAGAAAACGGTTGATCACGTTTTAATAAATATATTCATGATCAACAAACGATTTTACATCCAATAATGCCTTTGAAAGAGAATTTGTATGAAAAATATTTGTCTAGTGAATTTACAATGATGCCAATTAAAAACGGTTTTTTCGAATTTTTACGAAAACGGATAACCACTAAACGTTTTCATTAGTTTATTCGTGACCACTAAACAATTTTACATCCAATAACGCCTTTGCAAGTAAAATTGTATGAAAAATAATATTCGTTTGTGGAATTTTGCAATATATATAGTATGCCACTCAAAAACGGTTTTTTCTGATTTCTACGAAAACGGTTGACTACCAAACGTTTTCATTAGTTTATTCGTAACCACCAAACAATTTTACATCTGTTGACGCCTTTGAAAGTAATTTGTATGATAAATAATATATATCTGGGGAATTTTTAGTGATACCAAAACCAGTGATACTCAAAAACGGTTTTTTCTAATTTCTACAAAAACGGTTGACCACCAAACGTTTTCATTAGCATATTCATGACCACCAAACGATTCCAAATCGAATAAGCTACTTGAAATTAAAATTGGTGCAAAAATAAACAATGTCGGGCTAACTTCACACCCAAATTTTATTTTTGATATTACAGGAGAACGGCTAACCACCAAACGATGGGACTGGACTACCAAAGACCACCAAACAACCACCAAACAATACCAATTGGTGAAAATTGATAAAGCTGAAGTTGGCTGGCTAACTTCACAGAGGTAATGTCGTGTAACCATATTCATCTGGGGAATTTCCAGTGTTACCAAAACTAGAGATACTCAAAAACGGTTTTTTCTAATTTCTACGAAAACGGTTGACCACCAAACGATTTCATTAGCATATTCGTGACCACCAAACGATTCCGAATCGAATGAGCTACTTGAAATTAAAATTGGTGCAAAAATAAATAATGTCGGGCTAACTTCACACCCGAATTTTATTTTTGATATTACAAGAGAACGGCTAACCACCAAACGATGGGACTGGACCACCAAACACCACCAAACGACCACCAAACGATACCAATTGGTGAAAATTGTTAAAGCTGAAGTTGGCTGGCTAACTTCACAGAGGTTGGAAAATGTCGTGTAACCAACGAACGCAGCGTTGGAAATTCTCAATACTACCAACTTAACCTTTTTTTCCCCAACACCAGTTAAAGCTATTTTCGAACGCACCCAATATACATCAAATCGCGGATTTGAGATAACATTATTTCATGGTGAACGATTAAAAATGGCAGCCCTTGAAGATGTTGTTGCTCTCTATCAGAATTTAAAACGCGAATGGACAAGAACACCATGTAATTTGAAAAAATGTGGTGAATTGCTCAACCAATTAAAGGTCTCCAATTTGTTTTATTCGTGAAATTCAGCTAGAAATAATTATTTCAATATAAAAGATATAACCCCGTAGTTCCTTTATAGATTGTCTAAATGGATTGTCATCATTTGTCATCGGCTTTGTTTTTAAATCGTAGTCTCATTATACGACTAAAAATATAAATATAATTATTGTGTGCAGATCGGTCTCACTCACCTTGTGTTCCTCCCGACGTCAAGTAATACGGCCAGTCAAAATGAACTATTAATTGCGAGTACGTATCGTGCTAATTTTTAATTCTCTAATTGTAAGTGAATAATATTGTCATGGTTATAATGAAAATTGTCTTTGGTTTGAATCGCAGGAGACATATTAGAAATTGGAGCACAATGGAGCATCGCTAGCGAGGATATACCTTCCTTCGAGAGATACATGGCGCAACTAAAGTGTTATTATTTTGATTATAAATCCGGCTTAATAGAGTCTGCTTACAAATATCAACTTCTCGGTCTCAATCTCTTGTTTCTGCTATCGCAAAATCGAGTTGCTGAATTTCACACGGAATTAGAACTCTTGCCATCTGATCAGATACAGTCAAATGTTTATATAAGGCATCCCTTGAGTTTGGAGCAGTATTTGATGGAGGGCTCGTACAATAAGATTTTCTTGGCCAAAGGTAATGTGCCTGCTGCATCCTACAATTTCTTCATAGACATTTTATTAAACACTGTTCGTGATGAGATCGCTGCATGCATGGAAAGTGCATATGACAAGATTTCCATTCAAGATGCTGCAAGAATGCTTAATTTAAGCACGGAGAAAGACATAAAGGTCTTTGCCACCAAGAAGAACTGGAATCTCTCAAAGGATGGTTATTTCTATTTTACTATGACTAGTGAGAAAAAATCCGAGGAACCTATCCCAAGTTCTGAATTGGCAACACTTGCGATAGACTATGCCCGAGAGCTCGAAATGATTGTCTAACTTTCATCAAATTTATTACTTTATTTATGCAACTTTTTCTTACATGTGTATCTTACTTGGCTAAATAAACACAGATGATTCTGTACAATATATAATAAAATTTTATACATATACACATATGTATTTAATCGTATATTTTAACAATAACTTTTTCAAACTTATCGCCATTATTTGTATGCTTTTTCTTCTTGCATAGTATGTGTTTTTGGTTTTGGACTGGAGTTTTTTTTACTATACTGGTAGGAAAGATTATCATAGGTTAGGTTAGGTTAGGTTAGATTGTGTTACAAGTATTTAGTAGTCATATGTGAAAAAATTTTTCCAAAGCAAGTTTCTATATCGTTATAAATTATTACAAGATTAAAATATATTTGTCAATCAATATATTCGGGGAATGCTCGCAAACCGACTCGATCACATGATCATTGCTGACAATGACATGCTGTTGACTGTTGACAAGTATACTTGTCAACAGTATGTATGTACATATATGTACATACATACTACTACATGGACAAAAGCTAAAAAGCTTATAAAATCCGTAACAAACTATATAGCTTTTTTAAATAAATTTTTTTTCAAAGAGTTTTGGAACACGTCCCTGGTGGAAAAATTTCTCATATTTTTTTAGAAATTTTTTCAGAATTTTTCATCTTTCATATTTCTGAAAAATTATGAAAAATTTTGAAAAATTCTAAAAAAATATTAAAAATTGTTCAAATTTTTTCAGAAATTATTGAATGAGAATTTTCAAAATATTGCAGTATTCTGTGGAAAAAAATTTTTGAATAATACTAAGAATTTTTTTAGATTTTTTAAGAAATGATCGAATGAGAATTTTCAGATTATTTCAATCTCTGTATATATGAAAATTTCTGAGAAATTAAAAAAAATTTTCCGATTTTTTCAAAAATAATTAGATAAGAATTCTCATAATTTGTAGTATTTCTATAAATGAAAACTTTTGAATAATAATAAGATTTTTTTAGAAATAACCGAACAAGAAATCTTAGAATATTTCAAAATTTGTGTATATAAAAATTTTTGAGAAATATCCTGGGTAGCAAAGATAAGTCATTTTGACGTCAAATTTTGGTCATATTGATATGAATGATCCTATGATCAAAATGCGACCATGACATTTAAATGACGGCATATTGATGTTATTTAATGACGTCTTTATGACGTAATATTTTGGTCCTATTTCTCGCCGTCATTCCGTGACGTTATTATGACGTATTAATTCGATCCTGCTTCTCGGTTAGCAAATATATTAATTTGAATTTTATGCGTTTATTTTTTATTAATTTGTATGAATATAATCCAACATATAAACATATAAACAAACATAAAAAAACTATTAATTCTAAAGACTATATATTAATCATCATCAATCTCTATAATATTTAGAATTATCCTAGACAGCACACAACATTTATGATAAATATTTATAAATATTTATAAATATTTTTTAATATTTATTTTTTAAAAATGTTATATAAATATTTTATACGTATTTTATATGTAGTACATAAAGAAAAAAATCTGTTCAACATATTATTAAAATATAGACTAAATATTTTATACAATATTTACACTGGAACCCCGCGTTAGCGGACTGTTCGGGGCTTTGGTCCGCTAACGCGGGGTTATCTCCTATTGCTTGGTTTCACTCCCACTCCGTGAAATACGCGACTGCATTGCTCATTGCTATCCCCACACACGCTACTCATGTGGGCCGAGTGCATATGGAGGGGATAGTTTCCGCTAACGCGGAGTACGCTAACGCGGGGTTCCAGTGTAATGGGGGCAAGTCATATAAATCGAAATTTTTTAGCAATTTTTTTTCTTGCTTAAATTTATAGGAAATTTTCTGTAGAATATGAAAAAAAATAGTAGAAACCGATTTGAGAGTTCCTTCTATGTTATTTTTGTCGAAAAGTGAACGGTCGAATTGGGTGGAGCACTCATGTAGACGAGTCGGAAACTCAGTCTTTCGATTCCTCTGTAATAAATGTTAACCTGGCTGTGTTAGAATAATGTTCGAAAAACAGGAAGATCTGCTCTATGGCCCTGGAATCGCAGATTAGCAAAAAACTGCGGTAAGTTAAAATAAATTACGATTTATTCACGATTTTGTTACTTGAACTTTAAACACGTTTTTCTCCAAACTACTTTTTTAAAATTGGCGTGCAAGATAACTCAAAAACTATTCATCCGATTGAGTTCTCCTTGTGCATACTGTTACGTCCAGCCTTATAGGATTTTACTCTTTATTCGGTAGGAAGGATATCTCAGGGAGAACAGGTAAGGCAGGGAAGAACGTAACAAAACGTGTAGAATTCCCGTAGGCACACAGTTTAAGAGAGGGTATGTGCCTCGGGTCGAACGCACTTTTTATGACTCAAAAATATAGGTCAACGTGCCGATAGGGCCGCTATAACCCGTTTCGAGTCGTACGTCCGTCGGTCCAAGTTTCGAGTCAACGAATTGAATCGCTTTAACTCGGGATCGGACCAGATGCAGTCTTTGTTCGGGATAGACGAGGTCGTTATTAATTAAAATAAATGATAAGGTTTCTCATAAAATTAACAAAAGTATTTATTTTAATAACAAATAAAAATGAAAATAAAAAGAAATACAAATAAGCGCTGAAGTCGTGATTTGACAATTTTGTAATAACGGTATAATTAAATTTAAGACGCATAGTGAGTATGAATATAGTTGTACAAATATTAAATAAGTATATAGTGGGCGGAGAAAGGGAAACAAAGATTTTTGTTTTTAATTCTACAGTATATAACGGTAAACGCGGAGCAAAGAAATAGACAAAAGGTTTATTAAATGGTTAGATGGGGTAAACATGGATGGATAAAGCATAGCGGGAGAGAGTGGGGGTGGAATGTCTTCGGATTCAGGGGAACTTATGGGAGAGTAACTTGAAGAAGGAGGAGGTGAACTAGAAAAAGAATATGTTGGGAATATCTGAGGAACGTGTTCATGTTCTTCAGTAATTGGAGGCAAAGAGGAAGGTCGAGGAACATTAAGTTCTTCGAAGGGGGGTGGTAGGAGAGGAGAGTCGAGGAACACTAAGTTCTTCGAAGGTGGTAGTTGGAGAGGAGAGTCGAGGAACACTAAGTGGGAAATTATTTATAAAATAATAGGAACGTGTCTTAAAAAATTAAAACGGAAGGGAGTAGATGAGTAAAGTAAAAACAAAGAAAGAAATTGTGATTGTAGGACTTACTCATTACTGGTTCTCGAATAAATCCGCTGGAATCGAAGGGATTTTTTGACCGGATGGAACGGCACTAAAGTTTACTTGCGCACTGATTTTACATGATTACTAACTAACTCTCTTATTAACTAAACTGACTAAAAACTCTAAACGTAACTGAACGTAACTCACAACTAACTACTTTCAACTAACTGATTATTACTGACCATTATTACTACTATTACTAACTGACCGCTCAACTATTACTACTGCTACTCTCATTACTCACGACATTATATAGACTGACTCTCTTCAAGATTTTTGTATTATATATATCAGTGCTTGAATCTAGTTGCCCTTTTCGAGCCAATTCCCGAACGCGCCGCCTCCTATGTCCCCACTACCGCGCGCGGCCTTGACGGCCGAGCCGCCGACGCTTTGTCTCAGGAGCAGCTCTGTGTAAGAAATAATGCCCTACACCATAAAATTCATTAAAACGTTACATGTAACGTCTATGTTAATTGTAATTTCCCACTCATACAATGTTATAGTTATATTATATAAATATAACATTTAACTGAGATAAAACATAAATGTTATGCAACAATTATATGACTGTTATATTGCAATTATATAACAGCAATATAGATTGCTATATAGTTGTATTAACGCGATATAACAGTTACATTAAGATTAACGTATGTTATATAACTGCAATGTTGCTATTGTATTAACCTCATTTGCCCTAAGCACATACTAAAAGCCTAAACATAATGCCAGGCAGCAGGCAATAGGAATAGAAATAATAAAAGAGAGAAAGAGAGAAAGGATCTTCTCTCTTTTTCTCTTTCTTTATTTCCTGTTCCTATTGCCTCTTGCCTAGCATTGTGTTTAGGCCTTAATCCCAGGAAGTCTTTGAATTAATTTACTGCGAAAACGTATATAATATGTATGATTGCTTTTGTACAAAATTAATTCAAAGGCTTTTCCTAAGATTAGTATCTACAAAACACATTTCTAAGAAATTATCATTGAGTAGGAAGAAAAATAATATCATAAAATGTTTTATATTATATTTATAAAATCATAGGAAACATCAAATTATTTTATATATAAAACATTTTTTTATTTTATACAATATATGCGAAGAAAGTCGTTGTCTCGCACCTACACAGCCCAAAATTTCTTAAATTATCGTTGCCGCGTTTACTAGCAATCACGTGTAACTCCAATGCTTTTGTTAAAATTATTTTAATTAATTTGCTCAGCGTTTACAGTTGAATTTCAACGTTTACCTAATCATATATATATAAACCTTCACTACTGATTCTAAAATACAAACTGACTTCAATTAAGAATGGAACCAACATCGTTTTATATATCTCAATTAATTCAATACCTAGATGTTATTGAAAAACATTGTAGAGTATTTGTAAAAATTATAAATTGTCTACATTTAACATAATTATAAAAGCTATAAATAATATTTTTATATATTCGAATATTAAATTCTTACCTCTTAAAATAAATGTATCACGAAAATAAATACACAAAAATGATGATATTTATATTTGAATATAATTTTTATTTAAAAAATTAGAAAAAATATTTGCACTAATACAATTATATCACAATTAAAAAAAAACAAAAATACATTATAATTGTACAGCGGCCAAAGTATAATATAATTAAAGAAAACATTTGATTTTTAAGAAAAAACTTACAGTATAAATTTTTGGATTTTATTGATTTATGAATTCAAAGAAAGTGATTTATTTTCGTTAAAAAACCACAGAATAGCATACAGATTCTGCCGCATATCCTGCGGCAGAATCTGTATGCTATTCTGTGGTTTTTTAACGAAAATAAATCACTTTCTTTGAATTCATAAATCAATAAAAAGAAAAGTTAACAGTTTCATAAGAATGGAACCAACATCATTCCATAAATCTCTTAAATAATTCAATATCTAAATGTTATTAAAAAACATTGTAAAGTATTTATAAGAATTATAAATTGCACACACTTTACATATTAATAAAAGCTTAATATTAACTGGGATTAGTATGTTATACTAAACGCTGTTCTTCATCGCCTCTATTTTGCTGAATCTCTTTTTCTTTGTTTTTTCCATCTCTTTCTTTCCTCTGTTTGGCGAATCGTAACCATTCTGCGACTATGTTATCAAACTCTGATTCTGTCAGATGTGCGTAACGTAAAATCAATTCTCCTGAAAAAAGAAAATAGTATATTAATGTACTAAAATGATATGGAGAAGTAGAATCCCACACAGCAGATCCATAGCCTACTGTGTCCGCATTTTAAGCTTGTGTTCTGTGGACAGAGACTGCATTCGACTGAGCTGCTCTTTTTCTGCCGCCAATATGCTGTCAGATTTTGTCCAGCAGATTTTGTCCACAGAACACGAGCTTAATGTGGACACAGTAGTCTATAGATTTGCTGTGGAATTCTGCTTTTGCAGGTTTGGTTATCTGGATTATTGCGTAGGACACAAGATTCATTCTATCCGAGGCAATTCTTTTTATTTTTCCATTAAATATTGTACTACAATTCACAATTTGGCAATAGAAAATATTGTAGAACTACATTTTATAATTATTTTTAATAATATATGTAATCGATCATTCATATATTAATTCTGCAAGATTGAGAGCAAAAATTAGACCTTTTTAATATTTAACGACTCATATTGAGATTACTGATTTTATTAAATTTGCTATGAATTGGCAGACTAACCTCAATCTTGCAAACTGAATATCTGGAATGATCAATTACATATTATTGAAAATAATTACAAAATATAGCTGTACAATATTTTCTACTGCCAAATTGTAAATTTAGTACAATATTTAATGGAAAAATAAAAAGGATTGCCTCGGATAAAATAGATCTTGTGTCTTATGCAGCAAGACACAGCGATAAGACAATAGCCAAGAGAGAACGCAAAAAGAACGAAAGAATCCGATGGAAGATTCGCCAACGTACCTGTCAAGTTCCTTGGGCTTGGTGGATGGTCTGGATCGCGCTGAATCCGCGTTAATCACACAATCACTCAAGTCAGCATCGCTCGGGTACACCGGCATCATCAAACGATCAGAGCAGATAGCGCGCGGATATGTATAGCGCGTCACCGAAATGGCGCTGCCGAAAGCTTTCCCGCGTAATTTAAATATAATATCAATATAATAGATCTGTATTGTGCAATACGAATATTATATAAAATATTATATAATATCAATATAACTTCAATATAAAATCCGTTATATAAGTGTTGTTATGTTACTATTATTTCAATATTGCGAGTAAATAACAAAAAAATGTAAAAATTAATATAAAACCGTTATATTGTACTCGGATAACAATCTAGATTGCATTAACATGATTGTAAGGTAACATCTGTTATCTCACATGTTACTTCTGTGCAATGTTGCCTCTGTATTCTGTGTTTGCTGGGATATTATAGAAAATATTATAAGAATATTCTCAGTACATTATATACGGTACGTATGTTTACAGTATGAGTACAGGATATTCTAATGATATCATGTGCTATTATAATTGTCAAAAAGCATGTTTAAAAATTTGTTCGGCTTTAAATATGTCCGTAAACACTCGCGCGCCAGAAAGACTTAAATTAACCACGCGACAATTAAGGTTTAACTCCGCTAGACTACACCAGAACTGACCAGAACTAATATTTTCGCTACACTTGCTTTCTCCTCAGATGATCGTTAGGCACAAAGTACTCAGCTCGGTCAATACAAGTGAATTCTATATTATCTTTGTAAGCACATGCACGATGGAATATTCATGTAATTTTTTAAATGATTTTATTGTCAAATATAAATTTAAAATAATAATATTAAATAATAACTATTTTAGATTTGTCAAAAATATATTTTTATCATTTTTTTTACTTTGCCGAAAACATAACAAAAAATAGATAACAAAAAGATGTCAGTTTTGTTGTCTTAAATTTTTCGACTTGTCGAAAAGATGTCTTACTGACGTCTTTTGGCTTTGACGAAAAGATGACTTAAAAATGTCAACTTTTCGTCATCTTTTAGTCTTAGGTGCCGTCTAGAGATACTATAACAGAGATTCGCAGATGTACCATTTTGGGGTAAAACCGGATATCGGATATGACGTTTTCGATGGCGGTTTATTTTGATTGTAAATGTAAGAATACAATATATATTTTTTTATTTGTAGTTATTGATATTTAATAATTGTGAACAAAATGAATATTAAAACACAATATATTAAAAAAAAAGGTTTACACACATATTTCATTAATTTTTCCATGTAAGGTTAAGTAATATAAATTGATTATTAAGAAATTATATATTATTATATATAAATACATATTATGTTTATATACACATTATGTATTATAAATATAATTTAAGCATTGTATTTAGACTCGTAGAAAAATATGTGCAACCTCAGGTTTCTCTCTGATTTTATATTCTATTTGGTAGACACGTAGACACTCTGTTTTCTTTTGACAGGTGACAGATTAGGTCGGCTAGGCTTTCTCTGTCAGTTATATCTATCTTTCTCTCTCATATTTCTGGTTATACCCCAAGCGACGGAAGCCAATCAGAAATCGTCAACGCATCCGCGAATCTCTGTTATCCCAGTAAACAAAAAGTTCTCTTAAAGCGCTCATTAAGTTAACTTTTATATGATGAAAGATATATGTCTTTCGGGATATCTAAAAGAGATCTTTTAGCATTACTAAAAGATGTCCAATGTCCATCCAAAAAGTTGTCTTTTAGACATCCAAAATGTTGTCTTTTAGACATCTTAAAGAGCACTTTTGATCTTTATAACCTCTTATGGAAGTTATCTAAAAGTCAACATTAAGAGAACTAAAAAGATATCTTTAGGTTGCCCGATATAGGATTATGATTATAATCGTAACAGATTACATACGTAGTAATAATAAATTAGAATAAATACATTTTTTTTAAAAGAATTAAAATATTTATAAATATATCTCTTTTAAAGAAAAAATGTATTCTAACTTATTATTATTGCATATGTAATCTGTTACGATTATAATCATATTGTAGCGTTTTCCACGCCGCGCACAGCACACGCTCGTGCACTCCCGAGCACTCGCCCGCGCACGAAATGAGGCAACTCGTTTCGTTTAAGAAAGCGGTTTATTTATAACACAAGAAAACGGTAACTCTCGGCTTGACAGCTCAAAACCAAGAACCAAAACAAAACAACAAAACAACTTTAAAACGAAGTGACATCCGTCAGCTGACGAGGGAAATTGATATATTGGTTTTTCTGAATAAAGCTCGCGTTCACACACGCGAGCTCGCACGTAACACTTCCCCTCCTCTTCAAAATTGTCGTCCCGACAATTGAGGGGCCCTCTCCGAAGAAAGTTCAGCTCGTAGTCCCAGGTTTCTTGATGCTTCCTGCTCTTCCTCAGCTGAAGCCAATGGTTTCCGAGCTGCATCCAACCCGAACTTTCTTTTACTCCCGAATATCCTGTCACCCTCTTTCAGGAAGTGGAAGGCTTTCCGAACGGTGACTACCATTCTGCAGAGTTCTTCGCTGAGACCTTGTTGTTGAAATTGCTTGCGTTTCTCTTCCTCTTGAAGAGTTTTGCGCCCTTCTCTCTTGCTCTTCGGACAAGGGGAGGAGAATAGACTACGTGGACCCCTTCAGTCCCACAGGACTCCCAAGTCCCCGTCTCGGCATTTGCCCTTCGTCTCACGGAAAAACCACGCTCAAAAACCGTGAGCGAGACAGACTTCAATTAAAAATTTCCAGGAAATCAAACGTTCTGTGTCGCTCTTCGAAGGGATGTTCAACTTCGCAACCAAAATTAATTAATTCTGAAAACAAAACATTACAAAAGCAGTATAAAAACATTAACAATAAAATTAGTAGTTCTCCTTTTTGTAAGTGTGTGAATGTATGCGGATGTAAGAATGTGTAAGTGTTTAGGCTCCGACTGCCCTACATGCCTATTTCCTTTCCAAGAAAGGAGCCAACCTGTCCGCATGAACAACTTTCTTTCTATGCTTCGGCGTTTTACGGATACAGAAAACAACATCACTTATTTTCCTAACAATCAAATAGGGTCCTTCCCAATCACTTTGAAGCTTAGGAGCTCTTCCGAGCTTTCTTCAAGGGTTATATAACCAAACTTTTTGCCCTTCCTGGAAAAGAAGATCCCTAGCCTTCCGATCATACCAGGTTTTCATCCGAGAAGATCTAATCTCCATATGATTCCTAGCTCCTGCACGAATTTTCTGTAAATTTTCTTTTAAATGATCTATGTACTTATTCACAGTTCTAAGTTCCGTATTCGGAGGATTTCCTATTGATAAATCCAGCGACAATCTAAGATCTTTCCCCAAATAAAGTTCGGCCGGAGTTACTCCGATAGACTCATGCCTCGAAGACCTATACGCCAAAAGGAACATAGGAATCCAACGATCCCAATCTCTCTGACTTTCCAAAATATACTTGGCAAGGTAATTGATGATCTTGCGATGTTGACGTTCAACCTGACCATCGGACTGAGGATGTAAAGCCGTAGTCCTTGTCTTCCTAATCCCAAGAAGAATCATCAACTCCCTGAATAACTTTGATTCAAAATTTCTTCCTTGATCCGTATGGATTTCCTGAGGAACCCCATGACAAGAAATTACCTCATTAACAAAAACTTCAGCTACTGTTTTAGCTCTCATGTTTCTAAGAGGAAAAGCCTCTACCCATTTCGTAAAATAATCCACCACAACTAAAAGGAATCTATTACCAGAAAAAGATTTAGGAAGTGGACCCAGAATGTCCATCTGTAATCTTTGAAAAGGTGAACCCACATTATAAATTTGTAGAGGGGATTTTCCTTTACCTGAAGGACCTTTTTTCGAAATGCAAAACTCAAGTTTTACACCAGTTCTCAACATCTTGCTTGCAAGTAGCCCAATAAAAACGCCTGCGGATTTTCTCTAAAGTCCTATTAACTCCAAAATGTCCACCAGAAGCTCCATCATAAGCCTCCTTAAGAATTTCCTTAATTCGTTTACGTGGGACAATTAAAATATTGACTTTAAATTAGGAGCATCCCATCTTTTATATAACACCCCATCTTTAAGGACTAAGGCTTCCCAATAAGACCAATAAAGCTGAGCCGAAACGTCCTCTGGGGCTAATTCCGTACGAGAAGGACGTACTCCCATTTCCTTGTCCTGCAAGAACAAAGAAATACTAGAATCCTCCATTTGATCCCTACGCCATTCCTCAAGAGTTTTCTCGGTTAAAACAATTCTAGCTACAGTATTTATCGTTTTTTCAGCAAATTTTTCCTTAACCTTCCCACAATAAACACAGCCCTCGGCCTCATACTTTCGTCTTGAAAGACCATCAGCATTTTTATGAACTATCCCCCTGCGATGCATTACCTCGAAATCATACTCTTGAAGTTTTTCAAGCCAACGAGCTAATTGTCCCTCAAGATCTTTAAACGACATCAACCATCTAAGAAAAATATGATCCGTTCGGATAATAAATTTCCGACCTAACAAATAATGACGAAAAGATTTTAAAGAGTCCACTATAGCCAAAAGTTCCCGACGGGTGATGCAATAATTCTTCTCGGTTTTGCTGAGAACACGGCTGAAATAAGCTATAACCTTTTCCTTACCATCCTGTCTCTGGAAAAGAATTGAACCTATACCAATTTTAGACGCGTCGGTGTCCAAAATAAATTCCCCCTCTTCCCTAGGAAAAGAGAATAGGTGAAGAAGACAAAACTTGTTTTAATTTCTCAAAAGCAGCTTGAAATTTCTCATTTCAAGTAAATTTGACTTGCTTTTCCGTCAGAACAAAGAGAGGTTTAGCTAAAGAAGAAAATCCTTTAACGTATCTTCGATAATAGGAACAAAAACCTAAAAAGCTTCGCAATTGTTTCTTATTATGGGGTATCGGCTAATCTGCGACCGCCGAAATTTTCCCAGGATCAGTAGAAATTCCCTCCGCTGAAATAACATGGCCCAAATATTTTATCTTTCTACCAAAGAAAACACATTTCTTCGGATTAACCTTAAGATTCGACAATTTCAGCCTCTGAAACACCAAACGTAGATTCTTTAACATTTCATTAAAATCTTTTCCAAAAATAATAACATCATCTAAATAAACTAAACAGATTTTATTTAAAATTCCCTCAAGAACCTTCTCCATCATTCGCTCAAAGGTTGCAGGAGCGTTACATAACCCAAAAGACATCACAGTAAACTGCCAAAGACCTCTTCCTATAAAAAACGCCGTCTTCTCCTTATCTTCCTCACGAATTTTAATTTGCCAATATCCACTTTTAAGATCGAGCGTCGTAAACCAACTATTTCCATACAATTGATCTAAAATATCGTCAATCCTAGGAAGAGGAAAACAATCCTTTACCGTAACGGAATTCAATTTTCGATAATCAACGCAGAACCTTATAGATCCATCTTTCTTTCTAACCAAAACTGCTGGAGAAACCCACGGACTATGTGACTCTTCTATAACTCCTTGCTTTTTCATTTCTTCTAAAATTTCATTTACTTCTTTCCTTAAAAGGAGTGGGACACGACGAGGAACCTGCTTAATGGGAAGAGAGTCACCTACATTAATTTTATGAGCAACAACATCGCAATTTCCAGCTACAATGTCTTCCGTAAAAACATTTTCAAATTTCTTTAAGAAATCAATAAAAATTTCCTTTTGCCCCTTGTCTAAATTTTCCGAATTACTATTATGGATACCTTTCAAAATTTCAGAAATTTTCCCTGAAAAATTCCCTATCCGACTACAATTCAAAATTTTCTCTTTTTCGGATTTTTTTAAACCAAAAATTTCCTCAAGAATTGATCCTAAATTCATCATTTCCAAAAAATCTGCACCTAACAAACAATCGTCATTCATTTCGACCGCAAACAATAAAATTTTTTTCGAAATTTTTTCTAACTGAACTTCCATAGAGACCTTAAATAGAATCGGAACCTTCTCCCCAGTAGGATAACACAAACAACTACTTTCCTCAAGAATTTTTTTCTTTCCCTTTTCTACAAATTTACTATTTATCAAGGAAACGTCGGAGCTTGTGTCAATTCTAAATAAATAATCCTTACCATCTACTTTCCCTTTAAAACAAAAATCTCGAGAATTTTCTTTAACTTTATTAACAATTTTTTTTCTCCTAAATTTTCCGGAGTATTATTTACACGAGTCGACCTCACCCCGGCGAGATCGACTACTCCGCATTTCCCTGAGTTCCCGGACACTCAAAACGAAAATGACCCTCCTTCCCGCATGACCAACACTCCTTCCCGCTCGTTTTTCTCTTGAAATTCTCCCCGAAACGCCCGTTTTTCTTTCCCAACGAATTTTCTCGTTTTCCCTCGTCCCCTCTTTTCTCTTCCCCACTCGCGCTCAGTTTTTCAGAATTTCCTCTCCGTTCCCCCTTAAAGAAATCATTTTGCCTACCAAAATCTCCTTGTATAACTTTAACTGCTTTCGCCCTTTCAATCGCGAGCTTTAAAGAATTAATTCCCTCTAACTGGAGAGTTCTTCTTACAAACCTGTCCGCGAGTGCAGAAACAAATTGCGCACACGCGATTTTATCCCGCACTGCAAACGAGCATTTAGGATAAGCTAAGCGCGCAAGTCTTTCTAACTCCGCCCCGAAAGTCGCAAAATCTTCACCAAACTTTTGCTTCCGATTTGTAAAAAGAGAATACGAATTTAAAGAATTCAACCCTTCTCCGAAACGTAATTCTAATTTCGAGACGAGCTCCCCGAATTCCAGTCCATCGAAATTTTCTAAGGATTCCAAAACTGAACGGGCCTTCCCTCTAAGACTCGAAACGAGAGCTAACGTCTTCTCCGAGTCACTCCACGAATTCGCGTTTGCAATAAAATTAAACTGATAGAGGAATTCACGCAACGAAATCGTTCCATCGTACGTATCCGGTTTTAGTTTGTACCCGAGCCCTGCGTGTGTTTTTTCCCCCGAAAGGCTTTCCGCCCTCCCGTCTCCGCGAGAAGGAAAATTATTAGAGAGTCCGTCTCCGCGAGAAGGAAAATTATTAGAGGGACTTAGCTGGGTTTCCTGTAGCCACTCCTGCAGTATGCCTAGACCTTGGAGATGCTGCACGGTCTCGCGTAGCCGCTGTACCTCCTCATCTCGACGACGCATCGCCTGCAGAATTTCCGTCTGCTCCTCGTGCATTTGCCGAAATACTTCCGAAACAGCCTGGAACTCCGGCGCAGCTACACCCGCAGGAAGCCCCAAAATCTCAACGCGCCTCCTCTTCGCTGGCGTGCGTTGAAGAAAAGGGAGCGTCCCAGATGCGCACAGTAATAAACGGACACAGCAGGCTGAGTGAAACGGACACAGTAACAAACGGATACAGACCAAACGGAGACAGTAATAAACGGACACAGTAACAAACGGATACAGTAACAAACGGACACAGACCAAATGCGCACAGAGCGAAACAGACACAGTGCGAAACGGACACAGTAACAAACGGACACAGACCAAATGCGCACAGAGTGAAACGGACACAGTGCGAAACGGACACAGACTAAATGCGCACGGACCAAATGCACACGGACCAAATGCGCACACTGCACATGCGCACACTGCACGTGCGCACGGACCAAATGCAATCCATGTACATTGCAAGCAGAGTAAAGTCCACATAGGTTAGCGACTTTGACGGGGTGGGTGCGGGAGGGGGGCCGAAGGCCCCCCTTGCACCCCCCCGTGTGTGTGTGTGTGTGTGTGTGTGTGCGTGCAAAGCATTCACTGCATCACATGGGTTTGCGACTTTCCGTGTATGCATTTGGTCTGTGCGCATGTGCAGTGTGCGCATTTGGTCTGTGTCCGTTTCGCACTGTGTCCGTTTCGCTCTGTGCGCATTTGGTCTGTGTCCGTTTCGCACTGTGTCCGTTTCGCTCTGTGCGCATTTGGTCTGTGTCCGTTTGTTACTGTGTCCGTTTCGCACTGTGTCCGTTTATTACTGTGTCCGTTTGGTCTGTGTCCGTTTGTTACTGTGTCCGTTTCACTCAGCTTGCTGTGTCCGTTTATTACTGTGTCCGTTTGGTCTGTGTCCGTTTGTTACTGTGTCCGTTTCACTCAGCTTGCTGTGTCCGTTTATTACTGTGCGCATCTGGGACTCACTCGAAGAAAACGCCCCGCCTCCGCCGCCGCCGATCCTGTTCCCGTGACATCCGACGCGGAACTCATCTCAGCATTTCCCTCCGCGGGAACCGACATAAGCTGAGAACGGGTCCTTCTCGGAGAGTGCGTTATCGACATAAGAATTTCGTTCCTTCTTAACGCGAGGCTCGCTCACTCGTCCGATCCCGGACGAGCCCCCAAAAATGTAGCGTTTTCCACGCCGCGCACACGCTCACGCTTGCACAGCTCACGCTCGCGCACTCCCGAACACTCGCCCGCGCATGAAATAAGGCAACTCGTTTCGTTTAAGAAAGCGGTTTATTTATAACACAAGAAAAGGGTAACTCTCGGCTTGACAGCTCAAAACCAAGAACCAAAACAAAACAACAAAACAATTTCAAAACGAAGTGACATCCGTCAGCTGACGAGGGAAATCGATATATTGATTTTTCTGAATAAAGCTCGCGTTCACACACGCGATCGAGCTCGCACGTAACACTATATATTTATATTTAATTATAAATATATATGTATAAATTTCATAGGATGGTAAATTTTTATTTAACAAAATTGATTATTTTTTATTATTACAAACCAAATTTCATTACAAGTTTATATAAACATAGTTTATATTTTTTACAAGTTTATATATATATAGATATATTAATTAAAGTAAAATATTATTTTTGTATATATAAAACAAAATATCAAAAATTCAAAAATATTAAAAATAAAGTAACAAAATAAAGTAATATAAAATCATATATAACATTAAATATGATTAGTTCATTAATATTGAGTACATTCAGATTCATAATCACTTACTAAGCGTCTATAGTATCATAGCAATTGAAGGTGGCTGGTTCTTATTGAAAAAATAAGTAATTATTTATAAATAAGTAATAAAGGTATACCTTTGAAGATATAATCCAATAAATCACCTTCAATTGCTACTTATAGCAGCTCAGTGAGCGATTACGCTTTTGTATATATACTCAATATTTACTATGTCTACACATTACAAAAACATCACATTTAGAAAATTATAAGCGTATTAAACAAAATAACTTATATGATTACCATACTTTTGCAGCCAAAGTTGTATTCGTTTTCTTACTATTTCATCCGTAGTCAAAAACTTTTGCGTGATATAAGCTAAAAAGAAATAATATAAATTAATGTAAATTTATTATGTACACACGCGCGTGTACAAAATTAACCTTAGAATGGTATATCTATATTTTTCAACCATAAACGTTTTACTGGGTTAAAAATGTACCTCATTGGTTCCCAAACGTAGTATGCCTTGAAGAGATAAACTAAAATCATTATTATGCTACATGAATTTCTTTGTCTTTTTATGGCGAAGACGATGGTATAATCGGCAATAATATTAATTATTATTAAACATGTGAAAAAATAATTTAAACAAAATAAAATTAGAAAAAATCGCAAAAATTACTTCTTTTCAAATTCGCGTTGCACAACAAAATTACTGCGGTAAGCCATTCTAGGGTTAAGAAATTTTTTAAAAACTAAAGATAACTTACCACTTATTATGTTTGGAAAATTATAATTTGAAATCTTGGTTTTGTTAGATTTTTTAATAATCCAAGTACATTGACCTGCTAACTCATCGGTCATAATTATTGACATCTTTTTTTTTTATAGCTTTGTCGAAATTATCACCAACGGTAATCATTTTTGCTTCCTAAAACGTAACATAATTAAAATTTCTAAATAAAATTTAATACATTTAAATATTTTAAATAAATAACTCATTACAAATTGTGATTTCATTTGTTGTGAAAAGGATTTACTAATTTTTCACATACATGTATACTCAACTGTAAATTATAATTATAGTAAAAGTTACAAAAAATGTTTAACAAATTATTTAAAAAATTGAAATATAAAAATGTGTAATCATAAACTAATATGTAATTTAATATACATTATATATATAAACACAAAATTGTATAGTGTACAGGTTAGAATACGTAAATAAATACGTAATTACATTTATCTCATATAATAATGCACGTGTTAATAAATAATTTATTAAAAAGATCATTCTGTACGTACTAAAATATTAATAAAAATTCATGCACAAAATATTTAATAAAATTACATTAAAAATATAATATATACGATACGTATCATATACGTTAGAGCAAATATTAAACAATTATACTTACTAATCTTTTTGATATGTTTTTTCATACAGTCTTCGATACCTTTCCTTTTCAACATAATTATTATTAAATTAATATCTCACGTATATACACAATGACTGTCGATACTTAATACTCGATGACTGCAGTTTTATATCTTATTTTGTCGAGTGAGTCCCAGATGCGCACAGTAATAAACGGACACAGCAAGCTGAGTGAAACGGACACAGTAATAAACGGACACAGTGTAAAACGGACACAGTGCGAAACGGACACAGTAACAAACGGACACAGACCAAATGTGCACACTGCACATGCGCACAGACCAAATGCATACACGGAAAGTCGCAAACCCATTTGATGCAGTGAATGCTTTGCACGCACGCACGCGCGCGCACACACACACACACACACACACACGCGCGCGCGGGGGGGTGCAAGGGGGGCCTTCGGCCCCCCTCCCGCACCCACCCCGTCAAAGTCGCTAACCTATGTGGACTTTACTCTGCTTGCAATGTACATGGATTGCATTTGGTCCGTGCGCACGTGCAGTGTGCGCATTTGGTCCGTGTGCATTTGGTCCGTGCGCATTTGGTCTGTGTCTGTTTCACACTGTGTCCGTTTCGCTCTGTGCGCATTTGGTCTGTGTCCGTTTGTTACTGTGTCCGTTTCGCTCTGTGCGCATTTGGTCTGTGTCCGTTTGTTACTGTGTTCGTTTATTACTGTGTCCGTTTGGTCTGTGTCCGTTTCACTCAGCCTGCTGTGTCCGTTTATTACTGTGCGCATCTGGGACGCTCCCATTTTTTCTAGGTTATGTTGTGCAGTACCCTCTCTCGATCGAGCTGCGTTCGGAAAACTCACTCGAGTGAGCATAGTTTTCTAATTGATGTCTTAAAGTTCTGTAATTGGACAACTTGAAGACATCTTACAAAAGATGTCTTTAAAGATCACTTTTTAATACGTCAAAAAAGTCATCTTACAAAGGTGATCAAAAAGTTAAGTTTTGCATGCAAGACGTCAAAGAGATGTCAAATTGACAACTTTATAGACATCTTAAAGAGCTTTTAAAAAAGATAACTTACAAGTCCTCTAAAAGTCATCTGGATGTTTATTGGGATAGTATCTCTAGTGCCGTCCTTTGAGTATAATATATACATGGAGGAGGAATTGCTATGGTTTCATGTAAATTGAAAGTGTGTCCAAGATCTGTGCGAGAGAGAAAGGTATTCATGATACTCGCTTTCTATGCGCATTCCTCCCACTTTCAGTGCTGGCATTCCTCCTCCATGTATATCCCAGGTAGCAAGCCCACATCATTTTGATGTCCCAAAATGGTCATATCTGGTCATATGTCGTCAAAATGACCATTTTTTTACATGACCTAAAATTGACGTCATTTCGAAGTCATATTTCAGTCATGATCTGACGATTATTTTCTCAGACAGCACACATCCAAAATCGGGACATAAAGACGTCATTAAGACGTATTTTAGATACGGTCTAAAGCGGTGTCTATAAATAAGATTTAAGGCCTAACGCATAATTTAAGCATATTATATAAGCATATATATTATATTCAACTTTAAGAGAACTTTTTTAAGAAAATATTTAGATATCTTGGAAATAATTTTAAAATGGTCAAATTAACCATTTGAACGCTTCAAAGTCTTAGTGCTAAATAGATCGCAACTTCCATCAAATTATAAAGATTATGGAAAAAGTTAAATTTAATAATGAAATTAATAAGTAAATAAGTTAATGCTATTTATTTTTAATATGTTTTGCAAAATTTAATTGCTTTTATAAAAAATAATATAATTGCGACAGTTTATAACATATAGGTATATGTAGACAATAACAAGTACCCATATCGATGATTCAAACTGGCGTAGCAGATAGAGTACAAGGTTTGTAATCCTAAGGTCCCGGGTTCAAAACCTACCAGCGGCAAGTAAAAATAAAATAAAATAATATAATTTAAATTTAATTAATTAATAAAAATTTGTCCCAAATTTAGTACGTACTGTTGATAAGAATAATAAAAAAAATGAAATTTTTATATTATTTTTTTATCTCTAGTTGCATTTTAAAGATATCCGATTTAAGAAATCTTTTAGATATTAGTTTCATGATATCTTTCTGTTCTCAAACGACGCATTGGTTCCCACACAGCACACTTTATCTTAGGGATGTCCCTAGGATGTCATTTTGGGATATCGCAATATCGTTGGATATCCGTGGACCGTCTGCGATATCCGAGGGATATCCAAGGGATGCACAAATGTCCACCGATTTGACATCCTGTAGATATCTCAAACGATATCCAGAGGATGTCCAAGGGATTTCCTGAGATATCGTAATATACCCTAGTGAAAAAATTTGTCAAAATTAAAAGAATTTTTTTCAGGATTTCTGATAAATGTTTCGATTTTTTATAATTGAAATGTTTTTCGGAAAAACTTTAAAAATAAAAAATTTTGATTAATTTAAAAAATTTTTGAATATTTTTAAGTATTTTTGAGAGTTTCTAAGAATTGAAAAAAACTTGAACAAAAAACAAAATTCTAATTATTTTGACGGCAATTTTGTAAGAGAAAGAAGACTATAATATAACATGTTTCAGCCAAGCCACAGTCGTACCTGTTAAAGCATGTTTAATAGTTTAATGTCTCTATACCTGAAAAAACGGTCACCTATCCAAGTGTCAACCCTCGCCGATGTCGCTTGACTTCGAAGACCGTACGCATTCTAACGCTTCGTGGTGATCCATAAACACTTCTTGTTTATGGATTCATATTTGTTATAGATCATTACAATAGATGTTGTCAGAAGGATAAAACATGTATAATTAACTTATATTTTTATAAATAAATATGAAGTTTTACAATTTTTTTTACTTTTTTTACTATTTTTATATATGCGCGCAAAATAGTATGTAGACTAACTTATTAAAAAATCTGTTTTTGCTCTGTTTGTATAAAATAAAAAAATTTTTTTAATGTCATTTTTTATAATTTTTTAGTATATGTGGCATATTTTTAATATGCCACATTGTTTCCATAAGTGTATTTTCTTTATGTTTTGACGTTTTAATCTACGTTTCTTAAAGATTTAATTTACACTTCTGTCACTCTTTTGTTACATTATAATTAACTTTCCCTTTACACTTGATTTATGCTTAATTAATTGTAGAGATAAAAAAGATATGATGGGATATTATTTGGATGTAATAGGATATCGTAAGATATTAATGAATATCTTACAATATCTTATAATATTTTAAGATATTTTTTGGGGATATCGAAATATAGTAATAAGATGTCATATGATCTTAAGATATTTTACGATATTTTAAGATATTTTTGTAGGATATCCCGGGAGCTACTTATTGAGATATCCGTGGGATCGCCTTCGTCTGTCTGGGATAATTTGGGATATCCTCAGGATAAAGTGTGCTGTGTGGGTGTTGGCAACGCTTCATGAATTATGGGTTAGAAAAGCAAAAGTAGTACCCAGTACTCTGAAGGTGAATAGTGCGCATCTCTTTATATAATTAACTTAAGAGGATGCTAAACTGCCCATCAAACTTGATTGAGGTCGATAATGCAAGAGTCATTATTTATCCTTGTTCATGAAAAAATTTGCTTTAAAATACGAGTTATATAGCTTATACTTACAAATAAATGATGTCTCGCAGTTTGAAATAGAAGGAATAAGACTATATTTGTCAAATGACGATTACAAGCCGTAAAAAAACATATTTATGTGATCAAAAATTTTATTTATTTAAGCGCTTTTATTATAAAAATATCTTTTTTTTACGGCTTGTAATCATAATTTGACGATTATAATCTTATTCCTTAATCTATTCCGAACCCGGGAACACCATTCATTTGTACGTATAAGCTACATAACTTGTATTTTGAAGCAAGTATTTTTATAAACAAATAAACTTTACAAAATTTTTTGCATTTTTGGTCTTTAATCGTCTCTGGGTTCATTTGTGTACGTACTTTAAAAGTGCAAAAAGATTATCAATTCTGTAAATTCAATTCGAAATTAAATGATTAAACAGAATGTCGGTAAAACACACGGCTTTAGCATCCTCTTAAGTTTAGCACGCATCACATATAAATTAATGTCTAATTTGCAGTCGTATAATGAGATCAATACAATTGTAGAAAATATAAACGTATTAATAAGATTCATATGACATCAAGTAGTCTTAAGGTAACAGCAAGATAAATTTAATCTAATTGCATTTTAGGAGAGGAAAGTCACTGTTATTAGAGAGCAATCTGCGTGCATGTCTATTTGAATTGGCAATAACAGATCAGAAGATGCAGATGCAAAGATAGACGAGACAGAAGAAGTCGGGTCAGGAGATGAAGAACCAGTGGAACCAGAAGAGAAACCTGAAGGTAATAAAGTGTCTAAGATGCAGGAAAGTTTTATGCGTACAAATGCAACTTAAATAATCTTTTCTTGTAATATTTTTTACAAATTATTTTATAATTTTCAATAATCATCTTATTAATTCTTTTAAAGTTTCCCACACAGCACACTTTATCTTAGGGATGTCCCTGGGATGTCATTTTGGGATATCGCAATATCGTTAGATATCCATGGACCGTCTGCGATGTCCAAGGGATATCCAAGGGATGCACAAATGTCCACCGATTTGACATCCTGTAGATGTCTCAAACGATATCCAAAGGATATCCAAGGGATTTCCTGAGATATTGTAATATACCCTAGTGAAAAAATTTATCAGAATTAAAACGTTTTTCGGAAAAACTTTAAAAATGAAAAATTTTGATTAATTTAGAAAATTTTTGAATATTTCTAAGTATTTTTAGGAGTTTCTAAGAATTAAAAAAAACTTAGCAAAATATAAAAAATTCTAATTATTTTTACGGTAATCTTGTAAGAGGAAGAAGACTATAACAACATGTTTCAGCCAAGTCACTGCAGTCGTACCCGTTAAAGCATGTTTAATCTCTATATCTGAAAAAACGGTCACCCATCCAAGTGTCAACCATCGCCGACGTTGCTTGACTTCGAAGACCGTACGCATCCTAACGCCACGTGATAATCCATGAACACTTCTTGTCTATGCATACATCGTACCCTACAAATATTTGTTATGCATACATATCATTACAATATATGTTATCAGAAGGATGAAATTATGTATAGTTAATTTATATTTTTATGAATAAATATAAAGTTCTAGTTTTTTATTCATTTTTACATATGAGTGCAAAATAGCATGTGGAATAACTTATTAAAAAGTTTGTTTTTGCTCTGTTTGTATAAAATCAGAAAAATTTTTTAATGTCATTTTTTATAATTTTTTAGTATTATTAATATATACCACATTGTTTCGATAAGTGTGCTTTCTTTATGTTCTGTTTTAATTTACGTTTCTTAGAGATTTAATTAACGCTTTTGTCATTCTTTTATTACATTATAATTCATTTTTCCTTTTACACTTGATTTACGCTCTATTAATTAATTGTAGAGATAAAAGATATGATGGGATATTATCTGGATGTTATAGGATATTATAAGATATTATAGCATATCTTACAATATCTTATAATATTTTAAAATATTTTTTTGGGATATCGAAATATATTAATGGGACATCATATGATATCTTAAGATATTTTACGATATTTTAAGATATTTTTGTAGGATATCCCGGGAGCTACTCATTGAGATATCCGTGGGATCGCCTTCGTTTGTCTGGGATAATTTAGGATATCCTCAGGATAAAGTGTGCTGCACACAGGTTATTTCTATACTTACTGAAGTTTGAATTGTAAGCCTAATATGTAATCAATTGGAGCTTATGGTATCGTGGCTATCGAATTAAAGTAATTCTAAATAAAGTGAAGCTGTCGGCACATTTCTTTCGATCATTTTCATATGCTAGTGGAAGGAGTAGATAATCTAAAGTACGTATATTAAAAATATATAGACACTATATTATTTAGACATTGTCTTAAAATTATAAAATCTACTGCGGATTTCTTTGATTTCAGAGTATTAACACAAAGGAAACAATGGAGAAATTATTTTACCATTGCAAGGAGTGTTGCAGATGATGTAACATTCTAACAGCTACTTGGACATATCACAAATGAGGCAATTATCTGATCAAGTAAGGACGCAAAATGTATTTTTAATTCGTATCCTACAAACATTTTATCCCAGATTAATTTCCATAAAAATTTTGAAAGTAATTTATTTACACTACTTTTTTCCAAAATAAAGATAGTGATTGTGGCACAGTGAGTTGTGTATCCGCTCTCTGATTACGCGGTTTTGATACCAAGTCTCCTGCCCAGAGAGCAGACACACAACTCACTACGCCACAGTCGTTTGTATGGATAAAGTGCTTTTTTTACATTATATTGTAAGAGCTAATAATTAATAGAATTGATCCTTTTATTAAGTATTTTATTTTTGTTTGGACAAAAGGTCGTCAGATTCTGGATGAGTTAGCCTAGCAGATTACAGCGGATTTTAAACAGGCCTTTTCAAAATCCAAAGCATTTCAATCAGTTAACGGAAGGATGTTTCATATTATCAGAATTGCATCCTAAAGTGAAGTATGTACCTCATAGAAATATTTGAAGATTTAGTATAAGCAATAACAAATGTACGATAATGTTTGAAGCATCTTTTTTTTTATAGAAAAGGTCTGCTCGTTTGGTTTGTAAATAACCAATTGCAAGAATACGCACATTTGTTTGACGAGAATCAGAATTTTGCCTGGTTGGATAAGATAGATCGAAGGGCGTGGATTAAGAAACATCTGCTCGATTTTGAGACAAAGTTTGGTGCAATCTTTCCTTAAGATTGGGAGATTTCTACGCGAATAGCTGTACAATTCTGCCATATCACGTGTGAAGATCTTATTAACAATAAGTTAACGAACAAGAGACGTAATGAGATAGACATTAAATTATTGCTGTACTTTTATTTAAACTGCGTTTTGTATTTATATAAAAATTTATTACATATATTATATTATTTTATTATAAATATTATGTGATTGATATTATGTAAATGATAAATATTATGTAAAAATAAATATTATTAATTATTATATTTAATGTGCCAGCCCAGCTAGCACAGAGAGTTCGAAAAGAACTCAATTGTATGTCACCAATTATGAATTTTTTATGAAATGCAAAAAGAATTATTTTTATAAAAATAATTCTTTTTGCATCTCAAAAAGAATTCATAATTGATGACATACAATTGAGTTCTTTTTGAACTCTCTGTGCTATCTGGGATGTTTATTAAAATCTAACCCTAACCTTGAAACCGACTCCCAGGGGCGACCAGGCAACCTTTTCACCCACGGCAGGTCAAGAGGGACCGAAGGAGCTGAAGAAATTCAAGACAACGAGGACCGAGGCCAGTGAAGCGAACGGAAATAACTTCCTAACCATAAGGTTGGAAAGGTCAAGGGAGGCGGCGCAGGCCGATGCGAATCAAAAAATTAAACAGAGCAAGCCACCGCGTGATCGCGCATTGCGTCAATAAGCGAAACAAATGTTTTTTTTTGTTATTCTAATATTTCGCTATTTTTATCTTATTAATGTATGTACTCAATATAATGTGCTCGACGAGTTAGTTTTTTTAGTTATTTATAGGTTATAACTAACCACCCCATGACAAAAACATATAGTTACCTCATTAAATAATATTAAGTTTTGTAATCCTAGTTTTTTTAAAAAAGCTCCTTGCACAGCGTGCGTAAGTCAAAATTGGCTTAAGTAAAAAATATATCAAACACGCGAGCGAGAGTATAACCAGCCATGACCTGGTTAAACTTTATCAAACTTATGTTATGCGTAGCATGTTTTCTCTTATCCTTTTATTATTTAATTTTAATATTAGTCAGTCTAGCAAAATATGAAGGAGTTAGAAACGCAACTAGTGTGTTACTTTTTAAGTTTGTATAACTTCATTATTTTAAGATTAAACATTACTTTTATAATCTCGTATGCTTTTTGTTTATATTTCATTGTTTTGTGGCTATAATAATAATTCTAGCAAGCAAATTAGTTGCATTAGTGGATTGCACTTTAGGTGCAATCTGCAATAAAATCTGCACTTTTAAGTGCAATCACTTACCCCTATAACCATTTCTGCTGTGACAAATATTGGCAACAGATTCTGTTGCCAAAAAGGCGACAAATGAGAAACATATCTTGTCATTGCAAACACTATTAGCAGATATTCAGCAAATATTTAGCAACGTCTGTTATCAGAATACATGACAAAATAATAATGAACTGCGAGCAGATTTATTGAAAATATTGATAACAGATTGACGACAAACACCAAAGTGCAAACAATGTTAGCAAATTGCTTGTAGTAATGCAACAACATTTGTGTGTCAAAGTACGCAACAGATTGATACCAGAAATGCAGCAGATCTGTCGAAATGTCAAATTGACAATAAAAAGTGCGGCACCGTCGATAGGCGGCTTACTTTCTCGGGAGTAAAATGCAGTCAACTCGCTACATAAAGACCACTCGCAGCGCGACTAAGGTAAGCAAAAATTATTTTCCTTCGCTGCGCCTGCGGAGGATGTGACGGAGGACCGTCACATTATACTTTTATGATACAGAACTGGTAGTATTTTCATTTTTTTGGAGTGAGATTTAACTTAACTACAAAGAAATTTAGAGGCCCCTCTATAAGAAATATTAGATGTTATGGAGAGGGTTGGGTAAATTATTTAATCTGTTTCTACTCCTGAATTAATAAATCTTCCCAGGAGATTGCTTACATCGATTCTCAAATAAAATTATAACTGTGATGAAAGAAGAAATGAAAAGATTCGACAAATCTGTCGCCAATCTGTCATCATTTATGAATACAGATCTGTTGCATATTTGGCGCAAATCTGCTGTGAGTTTACGTTGCAACATCTGTTCTCAATTTGCTGCGTGAATTTGTCATTGTATTGCTAGTGACAGATCTGCTCTGGTTGTCACTCAATTTGATGTCAAGATTTGATAACAATTTTTGCTTGCAATTGGGGCGCACTCGAGAACACAGTAGGCCATGGTTTTGGCAGCCTGATTCCGCAAGAAATTTTTAGCAATTTGCTGACAATTTGGCAGCAAATGGTTAGCTGGTTTAAAAAACCACAACGAAGACGCCAAGCACACAGGGGCAATCTGCACCTACTCCACCCAGGGAACACGTCGGTCATTGGATGCGACGACGGGAGTGGGGAGAGCCTAGAGATACCCACAGTGCAACACCACCACGAAGCGGGAATTCGCCCAACGGCAAGGAGTGGGGGCTGTAGCAGTTCCCGCGCCCGGAAAGGCGGAAAGAACCGACGCCACGCGTGCTTGGCGAATCCCGACGGGAGGGGGTAACCCCAGCGTTCCCGACAGTAGCGTGCGTTGCCATGCGTCGTGATTGGCGAATCCCGACGGGAGGGGGTAGCTCCTCTCTCCCGGGTATATAAGCGTGCAGCAAGAGCTCTCGTGCAAGAGCTTTCGCTCGAGATCTTTTACGGGGAAAACATCGAGCTTTCGCGCCGGAAACATCTCGCGTAAATAGATAAAGGGATTTCCCGCCAAATGCAAGTAGGCGTGTGAAAATTCGCGAAGGTTCCGCGGAAGTGTGAACACGATAGATCCCGCGTTACAAATCATAGAAGTCGGCCGAATGCAAGTAGGTCCGATACTTTCCCGAAGTTTTAGAGTTCGTTTACACGAGTGTGAAGAAGCGACGCGTTCGGGAAATTTGTGATACTTATGACAAGATTAAATAAACCAAACTGTTTTGTTATTTGTTAAACAAAGACTAAAGTGTTCAGTTTCTCACTTACCTTAATACCAACCTGCGTGACTGTTCCTGAGTTCGAGGGAATCCTGGTGACCTGAAAAGAAAAGTTCTAACGAAAAACGAGACCGCGGGTAATCTATCTAATAAAAATTATACTTACCTGGCGAAGTTCCCGTGGGATGACGACGACGATCCTGGAGACGATTCTGAGACGACGGAGGCACCTGAAAAAGAAAAGAAACATACAATTAGTGATAAAATTAAATAAAAACGTTGAGCGTTGTGTGAATCCGAGTGGAGGCAATCCGACTTGTGGTAGCGGTCCTTCTGACGGATGCAACATCGATGGCATCCCAGCGTTTCTGAGCAGAGCGATCATTCTGGAAGGCGATCCCTTGCCTCTTGGAGGGCAAAAAGGCTGGCGACTGTGGCGACCTGCAAAATAGGGTTCGTGAGTCAATACTTGTCCATTTACGTAAATCGCGTCATTCGGTTATCCGGTCACAACCTTGTGACCGGATAACCGATAGGCACGAGTCGCGATCTGAACAAAGGAGAACTCACCAACCTTGTTTCGCAGGTCGCCACAGTCGCCAGCTTCTTTATTCCCTCCAAGAGGCAAGGTCTCGCCTTCCAGGATCGTCGTTCTGCACTGGAACGCTGGAAGCTCGTCGGTGCCGTGTCCGCCGGAAGAACAATCACCATCAATTGGATCGCCTTCACACGTCGTCGCACAACACTTAACGCTTTAATCAGTGTCTTACACTAATAACTTTTATTCTGTTTCAGGTGCTGCCGTCAACGTCAGGATGTCCTCCCAGGTCGCCGTTGTCCCACGGGAACTTCGCCAGGTAAGTATTATTTCTACAGGTTATTTTACCCGCGGTCTCGTTTTTAACCAGGACTGCTTTCTTTCAGGTCACCAGGAATCCCTCGCGTCTCAGGAACAGTATCCAGGAAACGTCAGGTAAGTGAATAAACTCAAAGGTATGTTTCTTATTAACAAACAACAAATAAATTGTTTATTCAACTTTGGTCCTTGTATCACAAATACCCGTCCGCGTCGCTTTTTCACAGACGTGTAATAGAGTCTCGCGTTCACGAAAACAACGCCAATCACAAAACTCGTCCGCGACGTTTTTTCACAATCGAGTCGATGTGTTTTAATTTCTCGGGTACTAATCAGGCCTACTCGCATTCAGCCAGGTTTATTTATAACGCGGACTTCACTATTATTTATTAATCCGCTGAACTCGCGCTTGTTCCTCTTGCCTACTCGCATTCGGCGGGAACTTTTAACGATTTGGGTGTCTAGGATGTTTCCCATAAGATGTTTCATGTGCGAAAGCTCTCGAGAGCTCTCGCCGCACGCTTTTATACTTTCCCCCTCCCGACGCCGTTCGCCAATCCCGACGCATGGTTGCGCACGCCGCCGCCGAGATCGCTTGGGGTTACCTCCTCTCGTCCGCACGCGCTAATCCGCGACGCCTTGCTGTCGCGCGACGCTTAAAGACCTATAATCAAAGATCCGCCAATGGCGAACACAATTTTGATTGGTCACTTGAGTCACATGGTTTATCCGCCATTGCGTACCCACGCTGGGCGAGGAAGAGGGTGGAGTGCTCTGTGCTGATGCTGACAGCTGAACAGTAGGTTAAGGGAATGTATCAAATTATAAGGTAAGATCTTATTTTATGTAATATTAGATATAATGTATAATATTAGAAGTTTATAATATAGAGTTATATTTTTATATTTATATATATTTTTGTCTTATTTTATCTCAGTATGTAAAACTATAATCATAGTTTTAATGAGAGATTAGTTTGTGCCTCTGTGTTGTTATTGATATGAATGTATATGTATATATGTGCATATATTATTACTTTTTATTTACAATAGAATTTTATAAGACTATTCATATAAATATCATATATCATGCCACTGTTTTTTATGTGTAGTTGAAATGGGTCGTACCTGTAAAGTAGAGGGTTGCAATGTTCGGGAAGGTCAGGGAAAGAAGCTCTTTCGCTTTCCTAAAGATCCTGAGAGGCGTGCTGTTTGGGTGTCGAGAACTGGGCGGAGATTTTGGCAACCTAAAGCTTCTAGCTGCGTTTGTGAGGTGAAATATTTTTATTGCCTTTCATGTACGTGCCATATTTACAATGATACATTGATTAATGTTGACACAATTTCAGGATCATTTTGATATAACACAATGGGAAACAGTGCGTGAAGATGGATCCAAAGTCTTACGGCATTGTGCAATACCTTTACCTGTAGAAAATAATGAAAATATCTGTTTGATAACACATGATCATGGGTACGCTGTCAGCGCATGTCAACGTCATCCCTTTCGAGACCTCACCACACAAGTGAACCGCTTACCTCATGACCATGGTTATGCCTCAATTCAGTCATCAAAATCCATCCTAGTTGCAGAAAGCCAAGTGATAGCCAGACCAAGCAACATTGCAGTAGAAAGTATACCACATCACGTTGTAAATCAGGATCTCACCTCTTCTCTTTCTCATAACATCTCTGTTATGTTCAATGTTATGGATTATTCAAAAGAAATTGACCATGAATCCTCCTCTGGATTTTCTACTGTAAACTGTAATAGTGATGATCTCGAGCCACTATCTATTTTAGCTGACGTCTGTGCTGCCTCTGAACCGATTCTATCCATTAAAAAGTCTAAGTCATCAATGATTCAAGAATTACACGATCAGCTAAAAAAACAAAAGGAAGAAATAGAAGTCTTACAACATAATAATAAGCTTCTGAATATTATAACACAAAAGGTGACAAAGAAATTTAATACTCTAAAGTCTACTTACAACAAATGCAGGCTTAGATTCTTGCGAGAACAAAGCAAAGCAAAGTTCCCTCTAATCTTAAAATCAAGACTACGTGCTGATCAGATTGAAGCTTTGAGAAGAAAGTCCAATCGTGGTTTTAAGTGGAGTTCAGAAAGTATTAAGGACGCTCTTATGTTCAAGACAATGTGGGGTACTACAAGTTTTACTAATTTTGTGAATTATCTACCTATCTTTCCATCAGCGAGAACCTTGCAAAGAGCAGTTGAACACATTCAGTTTGAAAGTGGTATTTTAGATGAAGTCTTTAACATGCTTAAACCCGCAGTAGAAGGCATGTCTGAAAATGAAAAAGACTGTATGATTACTGCAAATGAAATGGCAATTAAAGCTGGATTAATATTTGATCCGTCAACTAAAAAAATGATAGGGAAATGCACATTTCCTACTCATGTCGGACCAGCTAAGAAAGTCCTTGTCATTATGTGTGGAGGAATTACTAAAAGAAAGGAAAGTTGTTGTGGCTTATTTTTTTACTGGAAAAGAAGACTCAAAAATAATTAATAAAAATGTTAATAATAGTGGCATTGCTTTCAAGGATGTGATATTGAAAATCATTGATAAATGTGAAAAAATAGGATTGAAAGTTCATTCAATTACAACTGATATGGGATCTGAAAATAGAGCCATGTGGAATGCATTTGGTGTTGGTTGCACACGTGAATCTGATGCTAAAGTCAGTACACAGCACCCCGTTAGGCCAGAGGACAAATTTTACTTTATACCAGATCCAGTGCACTTATACAAAAATATTCTAACTATGCTTGAAAGCAATCAAATTATTCATCTTCCTTATAATTTTCTTATCTCTGAGAAACTAACGCATCCAATAGTCAATATTCAACATATAGATGATGTGCTACAATTTGAATTGCAATTTGAAATGAAGATAGCTTACAGATTGAAAAAGACTAAACTTCATTGCAAGAACTCCTATGAAAAAATGAAAGTTGGAACGGCCTGATCAGTCTTCAATCGACGAACTGAGATTGCTTTGAGAAAGTATGCTGAACGTACTGGTAATGATGCCTATAGGACCACTGCTTCTTTTGTTAAATTAGTGAGCCATTGGTTTGATCTAATGTCAAACAGATCTACAAAGCTAGCTCTTGGTCTGTTGAACAACAAACAATATGAAGAAGCAATTGAGCACATAAAGAAAACTGCTTATGTGTTTCGTTTTATGACAGTAGGCATTGACAAACACTGGAAACCTTGTCAAACAGGCGTTGTTATGGCATGCGTAAGTATCATTGATTTGCAAGATTATTTTTTGTGCAAGCGTTCCTACAAGTTTATTTTAACTAGTCGATTTTGCCAATGTTGTCTTGAAAATCTGTTTTCTGCTCTGAGAGTGAAACAACCTATTCCAAATCCTCTCCAAGTTAAACAAAATCTGAGAGTTTTGGTGTTGAGTCAAGTTTGCACGAACGCTAAAAATACCAGCTATGACAATGACATTGATCATGAAGCTATTAAAATGGATTTTATTAAATTTTCTAGAGATTTGTCTATAGCACGACGTGAAGAAAATGTCATTGAAGAATTAATGGAATCATCTGCTTTAATATTGCCTCAATTAAAAGATCATCACATAAATATATCAGATACTTGGGAGTTGCAGATTATATGATATGGCAGGATTAGTTCTTCATAGCATAAGAATAGGCAGCACGACAATTTGTAAGGTGTGTTTCAATTCTGTCTTATGGCAAGGGAGTGACCGACATCCTTATTCCTTCATAACTGAAATGAAGAATTACAAAGACAAGAGCCTCATAGAAGTTTCCAACGATTGTTTTAAAGCAATTGCAAAGTCAGAAATAACATTTCGAGAAATACGACATGATTTGTGTGAAAGCATTAAAATCAACATGGTGGACTTTTTAGTAAAACAAATGGAGTATGTATGGGATCCCAGCTAGCAAAATGACGCAAACTTTGCGCGAAGTTTGCCGCAAACTCGAGCAAACCTTTGCAACAAAATTACGACAAGGTGTGTCCGCATTAAGCTTAGCTTTTGCTGGCAAGGCTTGTTGTAAATAGTATGACGCATATTTTATGCAAATAACAGGGTAAAATTTACTAGTAAAGCATAACAACAAATTTACAGCAAGAACAAGGCAAACCTTGCTGTACACAATATGATAGCAAATTTGTGGCAAGAATAGAGCAAACCTTGCTGTACATAGCATGATAGCAAATTTGTGGCAAAAACAAGGCAAACCTTGCTATGCACAATATGATAGCAAATTTGTGGCAAGAACAGGACAAATATTGTCGAAATTTAGATCAACAAAAATGATTATTAGACTGAAATATTAGACTGATTAGTCCAATATCAAATGTGAATGGTGCAATCGTACTTGGTTCTCTGTTCTCAACGAGCTCCTTTTATTAATCCAGTAGGTAAATCTTTTTAACGAGAAATGCGCCATCTCGAGATAGATAGTAAAGTCAGAAATAAAGTTTAAAACTCGATAATGCAACCCCGTTATTTACATAAAATGTGCGTCATACTATTTGCAACAAGCCTTGCCAACAAAAACTAAGCTGTTTATGGACACATCTTGTCGCAATTTTGTTGCGAAAGTATGCTCGGCAAGTTTTATTTTGTTCTTGCTACTAATTTGCTGTTATTCTGTGCTTAACAAGATTTCCTGTTTCTGTCATAAATTTATTGTCATGTCGTGTAGCAAGGTTTGCTCTGTTATTTGCTTAAATTTTGCATTTTATCGTGTCGGAACAAATCTTGTAATTTCTATACGTAATATTTATGTACAAGTCTTTCTCTATTATTTGCAGCATTGTGTGATGAAAACTTTTGCCGTAAATTTGCTTGAAACTTTTAGAAAACAAAGCAACAGACAATTACTTGTCATAAAATTGTTGTCAAAATTGAAACAATCCTTGCTGTAAAGCTTTCACGATATGTGATTTTAACAGGCCTGGCTAGCTGGAATGGCTGTAATATTCCTGTATGCCACTCTATCACTGACAAAATTCTGAAAAAGTTCTTTACTATGAGATTGCGGACATATAGTATTAAATGCTGTGAAGATTTAATATATCTCAACAGCAAACATTACGGCAGCAAAACCATGGCCATGCATGCTTCGGTGAAGAAGATGGAATGAAGATTTTTATACATTTTACATCTGATCTGTGATTTTAATTATTTGTGTTCATTGTTGGAAAAACTTTATCTTTCTTTTTATTATTAAGCTCTTATTATTAAGACATTAGCAATATTTTTTTATTTGCTTTGCAATTAAGAAGATTTATATCTCTGTTAGAATTGTTTTATATATGTTATATAAGACATTATTAATTTTTTTTTTAATTAAGAAGACAGCACTGTGATAGAATTGTTATGTTAGTTTTAACAACTGCATTTGCAATGAATGTAGAATAGATTTTATTTTTATTTGTTGTTTTTTAATGTTAAGACAATTAACAGTGTAACATAGATATTTTTATAAAAGAGAAAATTTTTTTATAGAATATAAAAATTTATAAATACATGAAATAAATATGTATACATTACCTTTTCCAAATAAACTCTTTATTGTATATATAAATATCCTGATATATAATTTATTATATATAAAAATATACATATACATAAGGACAATATTTGATTTTTAGGACCTATTCAGACAAACTTGCATACATGCAAGATGCAGGTTTATCTGGATAGGCCCTTAGTCAGTTTCTTATCATCAATACAGTAATATTAATAATAATACTAATAATACAGTATTATAATTTGTATATTTTTATTAAATAAATGTAATAATTAAATTTTCACCACATATTAAGTATGTTTCATTAAATTATATAGTAATAGTTCATTCCTCATTCGAGTCATCTCATATAAAATTTTTTTAAGCCTATTAAGTTTCATGTAACGCTTTAATTTCAAACACTTGATGATTCAGATGCAATCGCACATTCCTTTTGTATAGCAGCTCCGATTCTTTTAAAGGTAAAGAATCAGAGTTGTAACATTGCACAAACACTTACTGACTTTGACTGCACATTTTTTCTGTAGAGAAACAGTTTTGATTCTTCAGAAAATAACGGACCAAAGTTGTAGCAGTGTAACTTCAATATTTATAGAGCTGATTTTATCACAATTTTCAGAAAAGTACACGTAGCCTGCAAACAGAATTCACGTACTAAAATTACGTTTTGATATTTACTGCTAGCATTGAAAACGTATATATAGTTTATGTACATTATAGATTTTCAATACTAGCAATGAATATTAAAATGCAGCCTGCGGATATTCAAGAAATACTTTAACTTTATAAGTAAATAAAAACTAACCTTGAGATTAAAGTGCGTTTGTGAAGATTAAAAAAAAAGTAAGACAACGTCTGTAATAAATGATAAAAGTATTGGAAAATCTGGAAAAGAAAATTTTATTGTGTTGAATTAGGCTATTACTCAACATAACCTTAGAATATATTATTTTTTCAAAATTACAAACCATACTTACATCTTTACATTGTTTAAATTCAATCTCTGCACTCTCGAGAGTCACTATATTCTGACGATACACTCAGTAAGAACAATAAAAATTAAATTTCCAGCTGCTATATGGCTGCGTACAATTTGGAGCAGGCTCGCATTGTTTACTTTTACTGGCTGCGTTCCGTTTCAACGCATGATGCGCATAATGCATTGTTCATCCTTGTTTAACGTTTGACAAACAACAAGGATGAACGATGCATCATGCGTATTATGCATGAAACGGAACGCACCCACTATCTCCACTACTCCAGACTTCAGCGCTTCAGCCCCCCAGCCACCATCCAGTCTCCAGTATGGGTGTACAAAATGGCGGACAAGAGTCATGGTGGGGGGCCGTTGGCGCATCTTTGATTACTGGTCTGTTCTTTCTAGCTGCACTGTTGCACCGGTGCAATAAGTTAAAGTAAGACAAGTATATTTTTTCTTATTCTAACTTATTGCACCAGTGCAACAGTGCAGCTAGAAAGAACAGACCATATAGGTCTTTGGCCGGTATTCATAGTCGGATCTTATTTCAAGATCGTCTCAAGCAATATCTTAAGATGCTAATACAGCTCTGTGATTGGCTGATGGCATCTTAAGACAGTACTTAAGATGATCTTAAATATAAGATCCGACTATGAATACTGGCCTTTAGTATGGAGTACTTAACGTAACGTAACGCGTTATGGAAGAGTTTGTGCCGTGGCCCTAATAGAGAATAAATATAAGTAAAAATATAGAAAAAGGGAAAAAATAAAAAGGGGAGGGGTTTGGGACGACGGGACGTCACAATATACTCAAAGGTCACTTGCTGGAAAGCTCCTGTAACGTCCCAGCGTCCGGAAAATTTTGTCCAAAAGTTTTCTCGCGAAACTTGTCCAGATGCATGCGCGCTGAGTTACCTTACTCAGTAATGCGTTTCTATGGCTCATTCTTACTTTCGTTTAAGGGCCACCGCACAAACTCTTCCATAACGCGTTACGTTACGTTAAGTACTCCATACGAACCTAAGTTGTACTTAAAATTTAACTTAAATCAACGCACAAAGAAATTCTTAACGTAAGAACTTAAGAACTTACGTTAAAAGTTTCTTTGTGCGTTGATGTAAGTTTAATTTTAAGTACAAACTTAGGTTTATGGAGCACTTAACGTAACGTAACGTGTTACGAAAAAGCTTGTGCGGTGGCTCTAACGCGTTACGTTACGTTAAGTACTCCATACGAACCTAAGTTGTACTTAAAGTTTAACTTAAATCAACGCACAAAGAAATCCTTAACGTAAGAACTTAAGAACTTACGTTAAGGATTTCTTTGTGCGTTGATTTAAGTTAAATTTTAAGTACAACTTAGGTTCGTATGGAGTACTTAACGTAACGTAACGCGTTATGGAAGAGTTTGTGCGGTGGCCCTAAGTCGTCATTATATAATAATAATTCAAATATTAAGCACTTAATCGTACTTTAAAATTACGTACATATATATATATCAAAATCATATATTACATATACGTATACTTTAAGTTATCTAGCATTATTTTAACTCTCTTATCGATACGAACGCATAGGCAACCGGATCGTTTAAACTTCTAAATTCTTACTCTCGTATTGCTTATGGGTTCGTCGAGGATTAATTAACTGTAAGATTAATAAGAACCGGATATTTGTAAAGGCCCTTGCACGTGCACTGTCGGATGATTAAAGAAATGATATCTCGTCAACTGAATCCTCAAAGATTCAAACCGAAACCGGTTCTAAAACAAATCTGTTATTATCAACACGACCGCGACAGGATGTCGCGCCTAAAGAAATACAATACGAAATTAATCCGCGTAATATCCGGACTGCGTGTCGGAAGATCAGGTGAACCATAGCTAGGCATTTAACATAAACAGTCCGTAAGATATCCATTTCACGTTGGCGACGAGATGTCGCGCCCAAGAAATAATTAAGATTGATAAACCGACGAGATATTTGGTAGTGAAAGCGATCCTAGCCGAAAAATATTCCGGATCAAATGATCGACGAAATCCTAGACGAGATATCTCCAATAAACATCCGCACACGTGCAGACGGTCTCACGCGCCTTATCAGCGGCCCCCGAAACTCGGTTCCCGCCAAGCCGCCGAATCACTCCCACTCTTACCGACTCTTGCGCTTCGCGCGTGTTCCCTACTCCGGAGCGCTAGCGGCCGCTGAGCGCAGCGCCGATTTTGCTCGATCCCTTTGTCCGCGCCCTATTTAAATCCGCGCACAGACGCCGGATCATTCATTCACTCATTATTTTTTCGACATTCGTTCAGCATATTTATTAGTTCAGTCACTAGTTCTCGGTCACGCGTCACTCTTCAATCTTCAAGTTATCTGCAACCTCTCTTGTATAGTTTCGCGATCAACTCATTATCAATTAAGTTAACCAGTGCGTGCTCCGACAGACTGCCATCATCGACATATCTCTGCGACCACCTTCAACCGTCAACCTACATCAACCATCTAATTGGAGCTATTGCTTCAAACTATATTATAACTCGTGAGTACTAATTAATTATTGTTTATTTTCGCTCCCTAGAATATTTTCCGAAATCGAACTGTGCCATATTATAAGGAATCCTTTTGATAAGGATTAATTGTCGATCCACTTCCAAATAATTATGAAACAACTCCTCTAGGTACAACCCTTTCCCCTCCCTTGTGCCCGCGATGAATTCTACAACACCTAAAGTGAGTAGGCTCAATGATTGAAATATCGTCGGTGAAATTAGAAAAGCCGGTATATTCGTGCTCAACAAGATCATAGATTCCGCTAGCGAGCATTCTATTGCTCACCAGCGATATAAGTAAACAAAACCATAGATTTCGCTAGCGAGCATTCTATTGCTCGCCAGCGATATAAGTGAACAAAACCGTAGATCCCGCTAGCGAGCGTTCTATCGTTTGCCAGCGATATAAGTTAGTTAATCATTCACAAGCACGAATATACTCGACGGCCCTAATTTCCCTTGACGTAGAAAATGCTTAACTAAGCGTTCAATCGCTTAACCAAGCGTTTATTTGTAGACCATCAAGACCCCTACAGCATGAAATATTGCTGCAACGTTGCAGAAATATTGCAATAGTGCATAATATAACCAATATTGCAGAAATATTGTAGCAATATTACAAATATAATATTCCCTAGCAAATGTTGCACAATATTGCAGCAATATTACAAATGTAATATTTCTTAGCAGATGTTGTGCAATATTGTAGCAATATTACAAATGTAATATTTCCTAACAGATATTGCACAATATTGTGGCAATATTATATTGCAACCGTGCAAAATTTATTTCCGTATAATCCGTATTTCTTAATCTAGAACTAACAATAAGTAATATTTTACATAGTTTTAAGGGACAAATAAAAAAATAGAGCAGGATATTTTTATTTTAAATTTTTATGTAAGATTAGAGCTAAAAGATACATAGATGTGCAACAAATTCTGTAATCACGATAGCGTTGCGTCCCATACTAGATTGAGTGAAGCAAGTCCAGAAGATGTTCACTCTGACTTATATATATAATACATTAATTAAACATGTGTGAACCATACATGCATGTGTAATTCTAGCGTATAAATTGATCAGGATGGGCATTTTCTGGACTTGCTTCATTTTAATGCTTACTTAAATCTAGAATGGAACGATATTCGATATCCGTTGGTGTATGTTAATTTAATTAATTACTTTTTTAATTAATAATTTTTTTAATTATTGTGCCGTAACGGTATGACAATAAATTCATTTTCCGTTTTTCGTATAATACACATCTTACATATTATTTGATTAATTTAACCACCTGCAACATTTCCTTCATATTGCGCATTAACGTTTCAGAAATATTACAGCAATCTTACAAGAAATATTGCAGCAATATTGCTGAAATATTACAGAAATCTTACGGGGAATATTGCAGAAATATTGCAGACATATTGCACAACATTGTTTTGGAGCGGACATAGGAATATTGCTGCAATATTGCAGCAATATTTTCTGCAATATTCCAATCTTGCAAAATAATATTTCTGCAACGTTGCAGCAATATTTCATGCTGTAGGGGGAAGAATCGCCACCGCGCTGGAAAAAGGAAAAGGGAAAAGATCCTCAAAGCTCAACAAAAAGCCCTAGAGCGGGCTTTCGAGGAAATTGAGAATTTCGTGGACTACCCGCTGGAACACACCCCCCTTCCTCCTCCAGTCACAGACGCTCCGCCAGGAAGAGCAATCTCTTCCATTGATCTGTTCCAAGAAGACACCGTCCCTTTGGAAAATTATAATCAGTTAACGTCCAACGCGCCTGAAATAATTACGCTCAGCGATTCCGATCACGATTCCCCGGAGTTGGAACCTTTAGATCCAACAACAGAATACCATAGCGATGCAGTAGCACAGATTATTATATTTCCGCCAGAAAATTAAGTGATACATGTAATAATCCTATACGTTGTTTTATTAATAAATATATACATATGTATATATATATATCCAGGTTTCTTAATCTTAACTAATAGTCTAGTAGAATTAGACTTTTTTGGGGAAAAAATTGGTAACTCAGGTTTGACTGTGCGTAAAGCACAATTAATATGCGTAGATTAAGATAGGTATGTTTGCCACTCGCAAAAAGCTGGGGGTTATTACAAAATTACGGGTTGAAGTAAGGAAAAAGTGGTTTTTTGCTTGCGCCTCGTAAACTAAAAGCGGAATCAAAAAAAGTTTCAAATAAAAGTTGTAGGTATTAAGTAGATCTACAATAATAAATTTGGTTTATTAAGATCGGTCAATTAGATTGGTTATAAAGTTGAAAAAACCATGAAAAATGGCCATTTCTTAAATTGTTTATAACTTTCTTAAAAATTAACTCAAACATTTGAAATTGTAGAAAAATATAGCTTTTATGACGATAAAAAAGTGTACTAAATTTCATCAAAAAATATTAACAACTTTTCGAGTAATCTTAATTGTTTATCCAAAACGCGCCCCACTAAAATTTAATTTCTACATTTTTGAGACCATGCACAAACCTGAACCAAAGCTTTTTCTCTTCTTAAAAAGTTGCACTATTATATATCGGTATTGCGAAATGTGTGCAATGCAATTAAGTGCCTCAAATAAACGTGTAAAAAATAAGCCTTATTAACAATTATATAACTTTTAAAATATTAACGCTATCAACATGGGGTAAAATGCATTTAAAAGGTGCGATTTTTCTTTAAATTTCAAAAAAAAGAACTTTGTCCTAGGTTACTCAGAAGCCGAGATAATTTTTTTTCTTTGAAAAATCACTGTTGCTACAGTTATAAATATTAAGAGCTGAAATTTTAACAGCGTCTTATTAAATAGTTAAAGTATCCTTTCCAAAAAGTTCGAAGCGATTCATGAAGATTAACCACTGTAAACGTGTTAACAAAAGCAGTATCACTCGAGAGCGGCGGCCGGCGGCATGCGCGCGCGCGCTCGTCGGCTGCTAGCGCGTGGCCAGGCGAGCGCGTACAAAATTGATCTGGCGCGTTCAAATTACTTGAATCGGCAATATCTCGGGAACTAAGCGTCCTAGAAAGACGATTTTTTTTTTAAACTGGGCTATCTCGACGAGACAAGACTAATGAGCTAAACCATTTTCTTATATCTCCTAAAATAAACGTTCTAATTAATTTTTTTCTTTTTTTAATTAATTATTTCACGCGTTAAATACGTATAAATAATTTATATATCTATGCGGCGTATGCATATGCCTTATGTTATTATAATTTAATTTTTTTATCACTTTTGTTGCAAGGAATGTGTATGTTCTTTATTTTTTTTTGCATAATTTAATATAATTTTTGCATTAATGTTATTATTAAATGAACGTTAACCTACAATTAAATATTAGTAATATAACATTAATTTTTTAATATATAAATGTTTGTTAATTGTACTAAATTAGCAAAAAAAATAAAAAACATACATATTCCTTGCAACAAAAAAAATAAAAAAATTAAATTATAATAACATAGGGCATATGCATACGCCGCATAGATATATAAATTATTTATACGTATTTAACGCGTGAAATAATTAATTAAAAAAAGAAAAAAATTAATTAGAACGTTTATTTTAGGAGATATAAGAAAATGGTTTAGCTCATTAGTCTTGTCTCGTCGAGATAGCCCAGTTTAAAAAAAAAATCGTCTTTCTAGGACGCTTAGTTCCCGAGATATTGCCGATTCAAGTAATTTGAACGCGCCAGATCAATTTTGTACGCGCTCGCCTGGCCACGCGCTAGCAGCCGACGAGCGCGCGCGCGCATGCCGCCGGCCGCCGCTCTCGAGTGATACTGCTTTTGTTAACACGTTTACAGTGGTTAATCTTCATGAATCGCTTCGAACTTTTTGGAAAGGATACTTTAACTATTTAATAAGACGCTGTTAAAATTTCAGCTCTTAATATTTATAACTGTAGCAACAGTGATTTAAAAAAAAAAAAAAAAATTATCTCGGCTTCTGAGTAACCTAGAACAAAGTTCTTTTTTTTGAAATTTAAAGAAAAATCGCACCTTTCAAATGCATTTTACCCCATGTTGATAGCGTTAATATTTTAAAAGTTATATAATTGTTAATAAGGCTTATTTTTTACACGTTTATTTGAGACACTTAATTGCATTGCACACATTTCGCAATACCGATATATAATAGTGCAACTTTTTAAGAAGAGAAAAAACTTTGGTTCAGGTTTGTGCATGGTCTCAAAAATGTAGAAATTAAATTTTAGTGGGGCGCGTTTTGAATAAACAATTGAGATTACTCGAAAAGTTGTTAATATTTTTTGATGAAATTTAGTACACTTTTTTATCGTCATAAAAGCTATATTTTTCTACAATTTCAAATGTTTGAGTTAATTTTTAAGAAAGTTATAAACAATTTAAGAAATGGCCATTTTTCATGGTTTTTTCAACTTTACAACCAAACTAATTGACCGATCTTAATGAACTAAATTTATTATTGTAGATCTACTTAATACCTACAACTTTTATTTGAAACTTTTTTCGATTCCGTTTTTAGTTTATGAGACGCAAGCAAAAAACTACTTTTTCCTCACTTCAACCCGTAATTTTGCAATAACCCCCAGCTTTTTGCGAGTGGCAAACATACCTATCTTAATCTACGCATATTAATTGTGCTTTACGCACAGTCAAACCTGAGTTACCAATTTTTTCCCAAAACGGCCCTTTTTGAAGCTAATTCTACTAGACTATAAGGTCATACTAATCAAATCCCACAAGGTTTTCCATCGGCAACAAGCTCTCGCCATACCCGGGTAGAGTTCGTGTAAGCGGGCTGCCCGAAATTCGAAAGGAGGAGCCCCCGCGTCGGTCAGGCGACCGAGGCGTCGCGACGCACACATTGAGAAGAAATATCCCTAGACCCGGACGTTACACTCCCATATTGAAAATCGAAGAAGAGGGGGTAAACGCCAGCTTTTCTTCGCTCGCATGAAATTGCACCTTTATGCTAGTGCACACTGCATTACTGCATATGAAGTGGTGTCCTATTTGAGTTATAAGACATTAAAGAGATCTCTAATTTTATTGATATCGCTGGTAGAATGGGACCTCCACCCGTGGTTACTGGAATTTCGCCCAAGGAAGGCCCACCCGGCACTCGGGTGATAGTGCGTGGAGAATTTTTAGGAACTAAGGCTCAGGATCTTATAGGTTAGTGCATTCTCATATGATATATATATATATATATATATATATGTGTGTGTGTGTGTGTGTGTGTGTGTGTGTGTGTGTGCGTGCGTGCGTGCGTGCGTGCGTGTGTGCGTGCGTGCGTGTGTGCGTGCGTGTGGTGTGCGTGTGTGTAGGTATGCATGTGTATGATATATATGATCAGTATTATAGATCTAGTGCAGTAATTTCTTATATCTTTGCAGGACTGACAATATGTGGATGCGATTGTCTGCTTTCGGCCGAATGGAAGTCGTCGAACAAAATTATAGCGAGATCAGGGCCCTGCAAAGGTCGTGGAGACATAATAGTGATGACTCGAAGCGGAGGACAAGGAACATCAACAGTACAGTTTCGTGGTTACCATGAGACTATAGGCCCGATGAAGGAGTCAGCAGTATGGGTAGAGGAAGCCCCTATGCAGAGTTTAGGCTGGGGTAGAAGGGCATTGTCACCTACAAATTATCAACAGGAAGATCCTTTAGGGCTCAGTGTAGAAGGCAACGAGTGAATCTCTAAATTTTCAATATACCAAACTGTTAATATGTTTCACTTTTGATAATTAATTCTATCGCGTTTTAAAGGAAAAAGTTTCCTGAGGATGAGTTGATTGAACTTTTTGGTGATGGAAGTGGAGATCTTACAAGTGAAAAATTCCATCCAGGATGGTTTTTATTGCAGCATCATCATGCTACGACTTTGGAAGATTTAAAAGCTGGTTTGGCTTACCTTCGAAGAAAAGTCAACTCCCAAAAGGAAGGACAATTGTCATTTTTAAAGGTGAATAAGCAATATTGGTTATTTATAATTAAAAGATTTTTTTATATACATTATTTAAAAAAAATAGGGAACACTGTATACCAAAAATTTAACTAAAATCGCCAAAGTGTTTAAAAAAAGAAGCTTTAAAATGCATTTTAGATTTTATTTCTGTGATGATTTTTTGCTAACTTTCAGTGGTTTGAAAATAGCCTAAATTTTCGGTATACAAAAAGTGTTCCCTATTATTTTTATAATGTATATAATTATTAGAATCGCACACTACACGACAAATCAAATTAAAATTTATTTTTAACTACAAAACAGGCCAATGTAGGAGCAGTAATGGAACAACTTGACACGATAATGTCATTAAAGGATCAATTTGAAGTAGACGTAAAAAGTTATGGTACTGATCCTACAGAGAAATTGGAAACGGCTATCAGGCGATCTATGTCTGAGGCTAATAAATTGTTTGATGATGTATTAGCGAGGAGGGACAGAGCTGATGCCACTCGTAATGCTTTGGCTGTTATGCAACGTTATAAATTTCTTTTTTGTATGCCAATAAACATTGAGAGAAACATTAAACGTGGAAACTATGATCTTGTAATTAACGATTATGCTAGAGTTAAGAATCTGTTTAAAAATACTGAAGTAGATGTCTTTAAAAAGATATTAAAGGAGATCGACAATAGAATCAGTAATTTTAAATTGTTGTTACGGAAAAAATTACAAGAGATGCCATTCAGTTTAGAGGAGCGTAAAAAGATTATTAGAAATCTTGTCAATCTCGATTCTGAAGGTGATCCAGCATGGGATGCAATAGGTAAGTATTTACCTAAATGAATGAAACTTTATTTTTTTTTAATTCAAAGTGTATGTTCAAGAAAGTCATTTTGCTATGATTACATAACATTTATTTATGTACATTACGTTTTATAATTTTAAATCTTTTATTAGTTTCACATGCAAATTATTTAAAAAAAAGCGTTGCCAATGTATATGAGCAATTGGATGGAATTAAATTTAATTGCGAAGATGCCAACAAAATGTCGAGGTCCACATTAATAAGTATTAAGTATTTACGCTCGCAGAAGAATAACGAAGATAATTCACCACCACAAATCTTGTGTGTTGAAACTATTTGCGATATTGTGATCGAACAGTTGCCAGACTTGTGGAGATTGGGCCAGAGTTATTTCACGGGGCAATTGCATGTAGCAGTAGATGTGGAAAAGCAAAGTCATTTTAAAGTATGTACTTTATGCCTTAAATGTGTCTTTTTATCATAGCAGAACAAAAAACTAAAGAAGCAAATAAATATTGCTCGATTACGATTTCTGTCATCAAATGATAATATTGCTTTATAATTATCATTGCTATCAAATGATAATATTGCATTATAATTATCATATATTTATCATTATAATATGTAATTATATTTATATTTATCACTTTTGTCCATGATAGAATTTAGTTTTATCGAATATGCAACATGCCATGGGAGCTATGAAGAGTATGTGCAATCACGATGTAGAGGCAAAGTGGCTTTTACATATCTTACGTTGCGTTAGACAAATGTACGCATCTTTGATACATCTGGATTTGCCTAGCGAAGCTCTCGACATTTTCGGATCGTTTATACTGGATTTAAGGTACTTTAAAATTTTATAATCAATTTGTTAATCCATTATTTATATATATGTCTATAATTTTCTATAATGTTATAGAATACAGTGTTTGGTCGCTCTGTTCAAGCAAGGAGCCGACAATATAACAGCTCTGAGTCAAAGGGAAACATGGCAGATAGAATATTTGAATGACGATGGTGGTGTTACGAGACTGGTATATTAAAAACTTGAAATTTTATAGCGTCTTTTAATGGCAAAAACTCGTTGGCACTCAGGTCCTCCTAGTTTTTCAGTTTTTCGGTTTTTCGTTGGAATAACATAAATTTAATTTGTATTTAATTTTTTAGTTTTCTGCTGAGTTTTTAAATATATTCCATTGAGAGTGCAAAACCATCAGTTTTGCACTCTCAATGGAATATATTTAAAAACTCAGCAGAAAACTAAAAAATTAAATGCAATTGCAAAATAATAATTAAAAAATAAACTATAAAAGTATTGTAACTTTTTGGATAACTAATATTAAAATTTTTTTCAAAAATATAATTTAAATAATGTATTGTATACATATGATATAATCGTGATGCATGCGCGCGCGCGCGCGCACACACACACACACACACACACACACACACACACACACACACACACACACACACACACACACACACACACACAACACACACACACACTAAACACCCACACACACCCACATGTTATTACATTACACACATTATTAAAAATATGACCTTAAACCAAAATCACACACTTAATCATTTGTTTTCAAATATAATTGTAAAATTTATATAAAAAATAATTTTGCAATGCTTTAAGGTAAGGGAAACAAATTTTATTCTTACTTACAAGGGAACCTCGCAAACCCGAAAATTCTAATTTTAATGAAACTTTGTGTTAATGTAAAGGGGTTTTACAGCATAAATAGTTGTTTTACAACATACAAAAGTTTTACAGCATAAATACCTTTATTTAACTATGCTATTCATTTTTTGAAAAAAATTGTTTTTCGAAAAATGTTTTTTAAATAAATAACATAATTAAATAGAAGTATTTATGCTATAAAACTTTTGTATAAAACGTTTTTTGATATTTTATTTAGTTTACGAGATATATCGAGAAAAGGCAAAAATGTCTCAACCTTTAAAGGGTGGTTTGAAAGAAAATTTCTAAATTCATGTATTATCCCCTCTACATTTATGCCAAGTTTCATTAAAATCGGAATTTTCGAATTCGCGAAGTTTCCTTGTTAGTAATTTTTTTAATTTATAGAAAAAAATGTCAATTCGTAATTTTTTTTCACGTTTGTAAGTAATAAAATTTTATCTTCGTTCGATGAAGACAATTCGAAAAATTAATTTACTATTATCGCAGCAGTGCAAAACAGTTCAAATAATGTAACACTGAAGTGGTTCCAGCCTCTATACTTGGGGCCAATTTTACTGCACTCAGGGTTGGTAGTTCCAACTTCTTGGTAAATTTATCTCAGGTAAATATATGTTTTGTCTTTATTTATTTAAGAAAAACATGAAGATAGACACATGCTTACCTGGTAGAAGTCAGTGCGCATTGAGAGCATTTTGCACTCCTAATGAAACGTTCAGCACTCAGAACTCACATTATTACTCCCAATGAAATACTCTAGCACTCAGTGCTGCTGGTGCCACTGAGTTTTTTCTAATGGAAGACTATTAGGGCCGGTTGTTCCAACTTCTTGGTAAACTTATCTACTAGGTAAGCATGTGTCTATCTTCATTAAATAAATAAAGACAAACATATATTTACCTGATAGGTAAGTTTATCAAGAAGTTGGAACAACCGACCATTAGAATTTGCTGTTTTCATCGGATTTATCATGTGTTAATTGTACGTATTGTCATTTCGTGTCAACAGCCGTACCTATTTGAGGAAATAGTTTTGGCGATATCGAGACACACGCGAGAAACGGTAGTTGCTTGCGGTCCAAGAGAAGGACCATTGTTTAATAATCCGACCAACCAGATCCTTTATCACAATACCATTAAGACATTATTCGTATCATTCGCGCGGTGTTTACAACAATTGGCGTTTAGTGGCTGTGAGGAAGCTATGGAGAATGATGAAACATCGGTATCGCAATTGATCGGATCGCCTTCTGGCTATAAGAACAAAACCAATAAGCATGAAGGACCAGTAAGTAACAAAATCGATTTGACGCTAATACATGGATTATTTAAATAATTGCAAAATAATTTGGTATAAATTGCGAACGAAACCAACTGATTACTTTGAGGACTTATATAAATAAGCTGTACCTTGTCTCAATATATAACGACAAGGTATACACTGAGAAAATTGCCTGATCCTTTTGAAAAGTAAGAACATTTTTTTTACAACTATTTAGATGACACAAAAATTTAATCACAGTTTATTGAAAATGAAATTATCAGAATGAATCTGGAAGTGAATAGATTATTCGATCAAAAAATGAGGAACAGATATATCTATCATTACATCTTGTTCATTCATTTCCAGACATTTCGATGGTTTTACCCCCAATGAATTGTGATCAAATTTTTATTCAATTGAAAAGGCTATAAATATTCATGTATTACTTTTTGAAAAGATGACTTGGGGCAGTTTTCTTACTATGTGCCTATATTTATTGGAAAAAAAACCTATCTATAATCCTCAAAGTAATCAGTTGATTTTGTTCACAGATTATATTTTTATAATTACTTACTGAGTGATCCATATACATACAATAGTATACAAAATAATCTGTAACATCCTTTCTTTCGTAAAAATATACAAAATATCTAAAAATTTCTTATCAGACGTGGGAGCAGTGTCTGTTAATTTCGTTAAGTAATATACGATATACCCTAAATATCGTTTTACCAAGAATTGGAGATGTCCTGAAAGTGCAAGGTTATCCGGAATTATCCACCGCGGTCGAATGGAACTCGGATTGGACACAATTGGAGACGTTGGATAATGCTGTTCTGGATGCGTATCTCGAACGCCGTTGCGATCCACTCGTCGGTACAATAGAGCCTAGTATGTATTTAGGAGGTTTAGAATGGGACTTTGATACAGAACCGACTCATTTGAAACCGTATGCTCAAGAAATATTGGCGAATCTAATCGCGGTACACGCGGAGGTAATGGACGATTGAGCAAATTAGAGATATCATTTGTCATATCTATATTTTTTTCATCGTTTCGAAGGTACGTCGAGTTGCGCCGGCTCTGTTACAACGGATTTTATCCCATATAATAGAAACTATAGCAGAAGAACTTGCGCGACTCATGTCATGTGTGACGCAATTTCGTCCGGCTGGAATTATTCAAGCTCAAACAGATATAATACTTTTGAGAAACGCTCTACAGGCTTACAGCACGACCAGAGCAAGGTAAAAATGGACTATAACCTTGTGTAAATTGTACATTAATTCTGTTAGAATTGAAGTCGATCTCTCTTTCTCTTTTATAAACAGAAGCTTTTTCGAGGAAGCTCTTGACGCGATACCTCAGCCCGTGAACAAGGAAGATCATATGAGAATAGACGCTCTTTTGTCGAAAGTTACAATGTGCATGCGATTACAACTATCATGTCTTACCAGTGAGGTAAAGGAAAATGTTCCTTATTTAACGGCAGACCCCGAACGCGTTACCACTGTGTAATTTGTAGTGATCAAAGAGCACGTAGTAAGGGCATAGCGGAATAAGCAGGTGAAATTGCCCCCGCACTAATCGAGCTCAAATTGATATCATTAGTTGGCACCCTTGAGATGTAAAACTTCCCCAAATATTAGCTACAAAATTGCATTTTTGGGGGAGTTATGGAGGGGGAAAGAAAAATAAAGAAAGTGGTTTTTTTCGAAAATGGTTGGACCGATTTTAATGAAAAAAATATATGTTGTAAACATCGTTTAGACAAGTTTAAGAAAATTTTAAGTAATTTTTATGGTGGAAAAAACCCGATAAAAAAATTTTTGAATTTTTTATGAATTTTTTGGGGGGTGATAGTTCTGAGATACCACTTTTATATTTTCACAAAAACATCTCTAGATTTTCTTCTTTAACACATTTTTTTCAAATCAATCGGAGTGGTGGAACATGGTTAAAAATAATAATTTACACCGCGCCGCCGTGCCGCGCCGCGCCGGCTGGGCGACCGGGCCGCGGCGCACGGCGATTGTTGTCATGTTGAACTTACATACTAGTTGCAGTGTTGCAATGTTTAGTTGCTAAGAAAAATTATGATATAATAATATAAAATATAATAACACATAATATTTCCAGGACGTCTGCAATTAGCCTATAAAACTTATCGTTTCGGCAGTTTATCACGAGGAAATTGCAGTACGTTTTTAAATTCCATATGTTCGGGGTGCTTTTTAAAAATGTGTCTCCTCGCCTCTCACATTATTTATCATCGGGGTGCTTTTTTAATGTGAGTCCCTTCGCCTCACATTATCTTTTTGGCAAATGGACTCACATTAAAAAAGCATCTCGATGATAGATAATGTGAGAGGCGAGGGGACTCACTTTAAAAAAGCAACCCATTGATAGATAACGTGAGAGGCAAAGGGACTCATTTTAAAAAAGCACCCCAATAATAGATAATGTGAGAATCGAGGAGACTCACTTTAAAAAAGCACGCCGATAATAGATAATGTGTAAAGACCTATAATCAAAGATTCGCCAATGGCGAACACAATTTTGATTGGTCACTTGAGTCACATGGTTTATCCGCCATTGCGTACCCACGCTGGGCGAGGAAGAGGGGAGAGTGCTCTGTGTTGAGCAGTATAGGTTAAAGGAATATGTGTCAGAAATTATAAGGTAATTCAATCTCTGCACTCTCGAGGGTCACTATATTTTGACGGTACACTCAGGAAGAATAAGAAAAATTAAATTTGCATCTGTTATATGGCTGCGTACAACTTAGAGCAGGCTCGCATTGTTTACTATCTCCACTACTCCAGACCCCAGCCCCCCGACCCCAGCTCCCATCCAGTCTCCGTATGGGTACAAGATAGTGGATAGCAGTCATGGTGGGGAGCCATTGGCGCATCTTTGATTATAGGTCTTTAATAATGTGAGAGGCGAGGAAACTCACATTAAAAAAGCACCCCGATGATAAATAATGTAAGAGGCGAGGGGACTCACTTTAAAAAAGCACCCCGATAATAGATAATGTGAGAGGCAAAGGAACTCACATTAAAAAAGCATCTCGATGATAGATAATGTGAGAGGCAAGAGGACTCACTTTAAAAAAGCACACCGATGATAAATAATGTGAGAGGCAAGGGGACTCACATTAAAAAAGCACCCCGAACATATGGAATTTAAAAACGTACTGCAATCTCGTGATAAACTGCCGAAACAATAAGTTTTATAGGCTAACTGTAGATGTCCTAAAAATATTATATGTGTTATTATATTTTATTATATCATAATTTTTCTTGGCAACTAAACATTGCAACACTGCAACTAGTATGTAAGTTCAACATGACAACAATCGCCGTGCGCCGCGGCGCGGTCGCCCAGCCGGCGCAGCGCGGTGTGAATTATTATTTTTAACCATATTCTACCACTCCGATTAATTTGAAAAAAAAAAAAGTGTTAAAGAAGAAAATCTAGAGATGTTTTTGTGAAAATATAAAAGTGGTATCTCAGAATTATCACTCCCCAAAAAATTCATAAAAAATTCAAAAATTTTTTATCGGGTTTTTTTCACCACAAAAATTACTTAAAATTTTCTTAAACTTGTCTAAACAATGTTTACAACATATATTTTTTTTTATTAAAATCGGTCCAACCATTTTTGAAAAAAACCACTTTCTTTATTTTTCTTTCCCCCTCGATAACTCCCCCAAAAATGCAATTTTGTAGCTAATATTTGGGGAAGTTTTACATCTCAAGGGTGCCAACTAATGATATCAATTTAAGCTCGATTAGTGCGGGGGCAGATTTCACCTGCTTACTCTGCTATGCCCTTTTTACTACAAAGCTGTTGTAATTATTAAATTATAAAATCTTGTATTATACACTCAGTTCCAAAAAGCGGTAAAATGTGAGAAAAAATTAGGTCATATTCAAATCTTTATAGTTTCGCGAAAAATGGTCATAGAAATACAAACCAAAAAGCATTTGAAAGCTTAAACTCTCTAGTTTTTTAATCTTTTGATTAAAAACTTTGAATTTTGCAACATGACCACTTTTTTTAGACAAAGCACAAAAGAAAAATGTTTAAAAAATTGCATCAAATTTTAACGTGTTTATGGGCTAAAATAATTTTTTTTTACTTAATCTGATAAAAGATTTTTATAAATTGTAAATTCTTCTCTTTAATTTACTTTTTTAAATTTTTTCTATGACCATTCTTGACAGAGTTATGAACACTAAAAGAAACGGCATTTGAAATCTCGTGATTCGCCTTATGTAATGCTAATGCAGGCGGTATATAATAAAGATCGCATGATTAATCATAAAGTGGTGCCATGTTTTAGGAATAAAAGAAAATCTGCAATTTTTATTTTAAACATTTTTTCTTTAATCACTCACACCTCTGCCAACGATCATCGCACTGAAAAAGGACATATTTGAAGTCCTAGGATATACGGAAAAAATATTCTGAGTCCTGCATAATTAAAGGATTTTTAACTTAAAGAAAACGTAGACACCTTTAAAATTCCATGATTATTTTAAAAATGGCGCCAAATCTTTAGACTAAAGGAAAATATGCAATTTTTATAGCCATTTTAAGGTGGTTTTCAAACAGAACATTTTTTATCAAATAAGCAAATAAAGGATCTCAAAGTAATGATTTTAAGCTTTTTGAATCTGTCATTGTAATTTCTATCGCGACCATTTTTGACCAAGTTACGAGCGTTTAAATTTAAAATGACGTCTTTTTTTCTTTAACCGTTCATAACTCGATCAAAAATGATCGTAGGAAAATTTAAAAAAAGCAAATTAAAGAAAAGAATCAAATTTACAAAAATTTTTTATCAGATTAAGTAAAAAAAAATTATTTTAGTTCATGGACACGCTCAAATTTGATACAAATTAAAAAAATTTTTTGTGCTTTGCCTTAAGAAAAAATGGCCATGTTGCAAAACTCCAAGTTTTTAAACAAAGAATTAAAAAATTAGAGAGTTTAAGCTTTCAAATGCTTTTTGATTTGTACTTTTACAACCATTTTCACGAAGATATAAAGATTTGAACATGACCTGAACTTTTTCACATCTTAAGTACCGCTTTTTGGGGAGACTGAGTGTATTTACCTTTGAGTATATATACATGGAGGAGGAATGCCAGCACTGAAAGTGTGTCCAAGATCTGTGCGAGAGAGAAGGGTATATATCGTGATACTTGCTCTCTCTGCGCATGCATCAAACGCTATATGTACAATGGCTGGCATTGTATGTTTCACACACACATACAATGCGTAATTAAGTACAAAAGTGCACAAGAAGTGTTGAAACTGCGATGCAGATAATGATATTAACGCATGCGCAGAGAAAGCGAGTATCATGATATATCTTTCTCTCTCGCACAGATCTTGGACACACTTTCGGTCTACATGAAACCATAGCGATTCCTCCTCCATGTATACATACTCAAAGGTATTTACATACATATATAAGAACTTTATATGGTCAACAATAATGATTAGTACTAACAATATTGGCCGCGTTCAGTAGATGCAACTGTTGAGTGAGCGCTCAGTGATTCTTTAATATGATTGGTTAATACCTTTAGATCTAACCAATCATATTAAAGAATCACTGAGTGCTCACTCAACAGTTGTGTCTGCTGAACGCGGCCATTGTTGTTCATGGTTGACACTGATGGATTGGTATAGAATAATAGGCCTGTAGGCCTATTCTGTAACTCGTTAAGAAATATCGGTTTCGTTAGACTGTCGTTGCGCAGCTTTTTTACCATATAAAATATCTGCGCAACAACTGTATAACGATACCGATACCGATACCTCTTAACGAGTTACAGAATCGCACTGCTGGGGTGCTATTCCGTAACCCCTTACCGACAACTATCGATGTCGTTAAGTATTTTTGCGCACGTATTTTGATGTGTGAAAAAATATGCGCAACGACACTTAACGACATCGATAGTTGTCGGTAAGTGGTTACGGAATAGTACCCCTGTTCTTTGTCGCTACATTACTGTGTACTGGTGCAATAAGGGCTGCGTTCCGATATTCACTGCCAGTACTGGAAATCTATAGTTCACGTCACATACACTATAGAATTTCAATGCTGGCAGTGAATATCGGAACGCAGCCAAGTTAAAATGAGAAAAAATATATTTGTCGTATTCTAACTTATTGCACCAGTGCAACAGTACAACAAAGAACAGGCCTATTGATTCAAATTTTTCGATTCTCGAGCATTAGTAACATTGTGTGATAGAGATATTGACAGTAATAATGATTTTGTTGTGATGTTGAAGAGTACGTGTCAATATTTCTGTTAGTATAATTTCATTCATAGTCATGAATGATGCAGAAATCGTAGAAATAATTTTAAGTTGTACAAATATTGATGTATATACTGTATTGATGTATTACTAATCAGCATTATTGACATGAAAGATACTTATTAGAGGTAATACATTGTACAATAAATGTGAAGTATTGAATTTGCGACAAACTTGAGACTTGTGTAAGAGTCATTGTAAAATACTTTTATTCGTTATATAAAATATTTTATTTTCTGTTCCTTATATTTTTGAAATAGAAATTTAATCATTTTTAAAGAATATATTTGCTATGCGTTAAGTGATATTCACATAAAACTATATTTTTTCCTTATGTTCATCGTGACGTAACATAAAACAGATGGAAATTTTGTTTTCACCTTTTTCATATATCAAGTTGAATTTAAGCTTTTTTAATCAGTTGGAGTGTGCCAATGTCTCCAGCTAATAATATAGTGTCACCTGTGAAATGGAAGAATGCATTACACAAATGCACGCACGCACGCGCGCGCAATTTATACAACGTGATGTAAGAAACTTTACCCGTTTTAAAAATTTGAGTCGCGTTTTTAGCACCAACAATGCAAGGAAGACCATACTCTCTTGCTACAACAGCGCCATGACTTATAAGACCACCCAACTCTGTTACAATTCCAACTAATAATGGAAAATATGGACTCCAACCGATATCGGTGCAATGTGTGATCAAAATGTCTCCACGCTGTATATTTTTTGCTTCGGCTAGATTAGTTATCACACACGCTCTGCCAAGCACAGAACCGCCACAAACCGAAGTACCTTCAAGTTTTACGCAACCTTTGTAGAACGAGATGTCGAGGGTTTTCTGTAATAAAATGTACACAGTATATAACCTCAGATATACGGTAGAAATATATTAAAAAACAATGGGAAACAACCTCTATTGGCATAGGCATTCCAATACTAAATTCTGGATATTCAAGTTTTGCTACTTGCTGATAAATCTTTCTTCTACGTAGCGCTCTGAAAGATTTTAGACATCATAGACATAACAAATATTATGATTAAAAGAAACAATAAAAAGCAATGTAATAAATAATATGATCATAATGAAAGAAAGCAGAGTAAATTCAGACTTACTTCCGTACAAGTAATGGATTATGATTATTCAAGAGTTGACCGATTTCTTGATGTGTCAGGAAAAATATAAGTTGTTCATCAGGGATATAACTTTCCGCAATCATCAAAGCACCAAGCCGTCTGTAAGCTAATCTCAATATGTGCACAGCTGATACAGTTATGTTCTTTGTCGTTTCTCTACGTATAACAGCTTTTCGACACAAGGGTATCAGTTTTTGTAGAATAAACTTGCTAAATGATGACATGGGTGTTTTCAAAGATGCTATAGTTTCTTGCACGCTAAGTGTTTTACTCATATAATTCTCTTCGATGGATGTTGTCAGTACCTGAGAGTAATAGAAAATATACACATTCATACACATGCACGCTCATTGCTACTGTTTCAATCTTTAATTGTCTCTGTAAATAATTTGAAATCGTACTTGAATTGTTTTGATGATAGTGTCAGGTTTAAGTATCCAAGGCTCTGTGAAAAAATCTAATTCATGAATACATCTGTGACCGTGCGTTTTAAAAAAGGTTTGTAATTTTTCCAAAGCTGGAGGGCAATTTAATTCCAACCAGTCCATAACTTTCGCGGTCTCGATTTTGTTAAACTCATCCGCTTTACCGCTTTTTCTGATGCATGCTGCTATTTTGCCAAGAGCTATCGGCACTTCAGTACTGATAACATTGCTGCATGAACCCAATAGAACAGCAATGTCCGCAAGATGATCAGACGTAAAATTATCGTTTCCGTTTGTTAAAAGTGACATTGCTATCATTTGGTATGATACACTTACAAAAGACACCAAATTATGACTTTTTCCTATCTGAAATATGATTGTTTTAATGATGGGATTAATAGAGCGTTAAACTAAGTATATTAAAGAATTGAATTTAAGTTATGATTTTTCAATGTGTAGTGACTTACTAGAAAAATTTCCCCGTATTTTTTATTTAGGGTATTGTATAACTCGTGAGGTGTATCGAATTCATTAGCATCCAGAGTATACTTGTGAAACGTATCAATTGCTTTTTTTACCATAGCATCATTCATCCATGCTGATTTGATCATATCGTATAACATATATATGCGTCGCCATTTACTTACGATACCATACTTTTTTATTGCTGCCTCATGTATTTGTGGCGTTATTACTACACGTCCGCATATGGCTAAATCTATCATCTTATTTGTCATTGTTATTTCTCTATCAACATCTTGTAAAGTTGACTAAAAGAGAGAAAGAGAGAGAGAGAGAGAGAGAGAGAGAGAGAGAGAGAGAGAGAGAGAGAGAGAGAGAGAGGAGGGGGGGGAGATCAATTTATGCATCTATTGTTTAAAAAACGACATATACGATAGAAGATGCTAACGACAGAAAAATTCAAGTACTTACATCCAAATAATTTATCGCACACCTCATACCGATCATATGAAGATAATTATTATCAAAGTTGTTAAATTTTGCACTAAGCGATAGATTCAAAACTTTGATAAGTGTAGAAATTGATAGAGGAGTAACGGGATATGGAAGCACTTCTCCCACATTGGCAAAAGTCATAAGATCAACGTCGCAAGGTACTCCCGAGTCTAACTCGTGCATTATCTCGAAATCCGTCCATATGTTAATGGTTGTGACAGGTCTTGCTTGCAGCAGATAGATCTGTTCTCCGACAATCGCCCATTCTACATCTCGAGCAGATCCAAAAAGTGATTCCAAGCGCAATCCTATTTCAGCTAATCGTAGAGCAATTCTATCGGATATCGAGATCTTATTAATTTCCTGTTCACCTAGCGTGCTTGAAGTTACACCATCGTCACTGAGCGAGATCTTTTGCCTCTTATTTCCCATCATTGAGGCACCTATGGTCAAAGTATTGTTCCACTTTCTATGAATCGTCAAAGTATCAGGCTCGACTTTCCCCGACACCACCGTCTAAAGCAAAATATTACATGTTATTTGTATTATTAAATGAAAAATTTATTAATTATTTATAATATTTGTATGACGATTTTATACGAAACATACTATTGTGTATTAATTTATAAATGGGTAAACGACACGTTAAAATACTTTTGTAAAATACTAGGATTGTTTGCTTCAAAAGTAATGCCTCATTTTTTTATTGAGAACTGTTTAAACAACATAAATAAAATTCATATTTAATACATGTTTCAGCTATACAGAGTGTCTAAAAATTTTTGACACAATGCTTGCATAGAGATACAACAAAGTAAACTGAGGAAAATCTTCTATCATTTTACTATTTCCGCAATAGTTAAGGAGTTATTAATTTTAAAAAATAGCCAATTTGTTTGGCCTCCTGCCAAATATCAGCAAGCGCGTGGCGAGATAAGACCGCCCAGCAAGACACGCACCCGCGATCACTAGACACGCATGGAATTATTGTTTACAAACGGCAATAGCGATGCCAAACTTGTAAACAACAACTTCATCTCGCGGTAGTCTTATCTCGCCGCGTGCTTACCGATATTTGACCTCAATAACTTTCAAACCTTCATTTTCATTTTCAAATTTTGTTCCACGCGAAGGTGACGAAAACGTTGTTGAAGCTGTCAAGAGATGAGGCTACGAGAACAATATAGTTTCTGATACAGAAATAGCATATATGCCCCTGTTTCGTAATATCTTACAATTAGAATGGAGAATTTGTAGAAAAATAACATATACTTTTGCAAAATATGAATTTTATTTATGTTGAATAAACAGTTCTCAATAAAAAAATGTGGCGTATTATTTTTTTAACAAACTCAGTATGTTATTTTATACCTCCCAGAATATTTTTAATATTGATATAGTGTTAACTGACCTCTCCTAAGCCGTAATTGGCTGTAATAATAATGCTGGATGGATCTCCAGTTGTAGGATGTCTAGTAAACATGACGCCAGCTGCTTCTGCATCAACCATTTTCTGAATGCAGACACCCATAGATGTTTTTATCGGTTGTCCATTTTGTCGTCTGTAATCGATTCAGAGAAACATCATATAAATAACATCAATGAAGCAAATTCAAAAAACTTATACTGACATTGTAAACAACATTGTAGAGGGGTAAATCTGTATTACCTATACTCGACGCTTTGATACGAAAACAGACTTGCCCAGCATTTAGCAACGCATCTGACAACATCATTCGCATCTTTTACGCCTAAATACGTCGAGTTTTGACCAGCAGCTGAAGTTTCCTCGCTATCTTCTCCAACCGCACTCGATCTTACAGCGTAGTATTGAACATGTGAATTTTTCTCACTTACAGAAGATTCCAATTCCTCCAAACCTTGTAATATCGTCTTCGCAATTTTTTCTTCGACAGGAGTACTTTGAATAATGGATACCGCCCTGAGAAACAAATAGCCATTTAATCCCAAGTGCGATACATATTTACGAAATGTTTGACCTACTTTTGACAGTAACTTTCGAGGTCCTCTTTTCTTTTCCAACTAATATCTATTATATCAGCGATCAAAGTTTGCAATTGTTGATAATGTTGCAATTGTCGTTCCAGAGCGAGGTTTGTCACGCAGAAGCCTCGAGGTACTATAAACTATAAATAGAAATAAATTTTGCATACAAAGAATCTCTTGACGGTCAACGTATCCCGAGTACATACGTCATCGGCCATAGATGTCAGAATTGCAAGAGAATATCCCTTTCCCCCAACGACTTTTTCATTCTGACACTGTTTATCAGCAAAATGTAAGATGTATTTATCTTTTTGCGTAAATGTGTTAGGTCGCGTTATATGTTGAATTTTCGTCATCAAAGTCTTGGCTTGCCTTGGTCCACTGTATGGATAATACGTAATCATTAACCCAACACCTGTGCATTAAAAAAGATATATAAATTCAAGACTAATATCGTGGATTTAATATCGTCTTTCGATTTGGCACATAAAATAGCGCACATAGTTTCTTGTACATTCTCATACCTGTGCTGCCATTTAATTGTACGCGTAAATTACGAGTTGTGCAAGTCCAACACCATGGTTGGCCGTTGTAACAGGTTATCGCATTGCCCATTGAATAATTTATAACGGAGCTGTATCGTTTTCCAGCTGCTAAAAAATGAAAAACAATAATATATTACAGAGCTGAAACTAGAGTATAATAAGCGAGGTACTTGCCGCATATAAAAAATTGGAAGGAGCGCAATATAAATTTTAAGTATTAATGATCTAAATGCAATTAAATTTTTTTTTTTTTGAAATTTTGAGCTTTAATTCTTAAGCTAGGCTCCACTAAACTAATGAAATCTATGTAATGACTAAACTAAGGTAACTTAAGTCTCCTGGAATTTTCTTTGAAATCTAGTGTCGTAAATGTTTCTAAAACGTTTCAAATAGTTTAAAAAATGATATTGAAAACTTTTATAGCTGGACGCACGGTTACCAACTTAATTGAAACAAAAAGTTAAAACAATACATGTAGGACTAGTTATCCTAAGTTACCCTTCTTGGGCATCTAAAGTTAAACAGCACACGCTATTAATATTTTCTAATATAAAGTCAGTCTTTACTTTAAACATTTTAAAACTAATTCATAATTAGTTTTAACTAATAAATGTTATCCGAATTTAGAGGAAGTTAAAAATATTTTAACGTTTTGATAACAGTAGTTTTATATGAAACAAGTTTTAATATAAATTGTTGTTAATGGAAAATTATTTAAAATCATTAAATCATGAAAAGTTATTAAATTTAAGAATTTAATTGAAAATATGTAAAGATATTAATTTTTATATATAATAATTTATGATTTTGCGATTATTAGAGCACGAAAAGTATTGCTTATGAAAAAAATATATCTTGTGAATTTTTACAAGAATTTATATTATCTATACTAAATGTGAAATATATACTATGACTTTATTAACTATTTCGCATTTGTAATATACAGGGTGTCCCTGACCATGTGGGTCAATGCTCATAAAAAGATAGGTGGAATAGAGATGAACATAAAAGTCTAATATTGTCTTGAATTAGATCCACCAATAATCGAGGTATTAATTTTTCAAATTATGCGAATGAGAACGCGCCGAGGGAGGAGCTCGATCCGCTCAAGCCATAACACGGAAGAAAAAATCTATCGTGAATGTACGATAAGCTTTCTCATTAATTTACTGTTCATAATTACGATAGAAATTAATTAGATTATTTGCAGATTACATACGTTAATATCTCGATTATTGGTGGATCCTAACCTAAAACAATATTTTATATTCATCTCAATCCCTTTTACCTTTTTACGATAACCCACATGTTTTAGGACACCTTGTATATGTAATATATTAAATACCATTACAGATTTTTAATATTATATTTCTTGTTACATTTTATATTCTCTAAAAATATTTTTTGTTATTAAGGGATGCATTTTTTTTTTGGATATCAAAATGTTTTAATTTTGATGTATCAATGGCGCACTATTATGTCTCAACAGCATGACTCGTTTGTACCGATAAGATAAATACATCCAGAATAAAAACCTGTAAATGCAATCTTGTAGTTCATGAGGACTGTATCTTCTTTTTCAAAATCGCTTAATTTCAAATTGGTCCAATCAATTCTGCTTATTGTCCCTCCGGCTTCCTGGAGATGTCCAAATTGCATGCTACAATGAATTTCGTGTCACGAACGTGATTAATGTACTTATTATTTGAAAAATTATATTAAAAAATATATTTATTATTATTTGTATAAAGCTCTCTATGTAATGTAATCGTGATATTTCAAAAAGACGCAATAGCGTAAAATAAGTGATAAAAATATTTTACATTTAAAGTTTTTGTGGCTATTGACGTTGGTTCTAATAAAATGTTGCGCCGACGTTTCGCAAACATTGTAGTTTACATCATCAGGGCTAGGAGCCCATAATAGCCCTGATATTGAGCTCTCTGGATTGTGATCGTTTTTAAATTTCCCTTATTCTGGTGATGGAAAAAAGAGAGGAAGGAGGATGGTTTTTCCAATGTATTAATTGATCAATTAAAAAACCGGGAGAACAGTATGCCAAATTGGATTTATCTGATAATCTTTATCACAGTTAAGGTTATCGGGATGTTTCAACATTTCTAGACTTTCACGATGTTTCCTGATAAATAACCTTGAAAAAAGGCTAACATTGTAGCTATGTTGTATTGGATACGAAGTGTCCAGTCTCCATTCAATGTTCAACTAAGGTTGATTGAGGAAAGTGGTACACCACTGATGATTGGTTTGTATACTGATCTTTCTCCCATTTTCTCCTATGTACACCGCAAAAGCAAAAAATTTTGTATACACCTGGTGATTCTAAGCGTGGTCTTAATTAAGTGACCCTTCCCCTTTCCCTCTCTTTCTCCTACTACCAGAATAAGGGATATTGAAAGACGATCACAATCCAAGAGAGTTCAATGTTCCTAGCCCTGATTATACAAACTGCAACGTTTACAAAACGTTGGCGCAATGCTGTATCAGGACGCGGCATGTATCCGAAAGCCCTTTCTATTGAAAGAAATAATAAACAGTTAAATTTCTTTATATAGAAAATTTTATCTAAATGTAACGATGATATTTTGTCATGTTGATGCGTTACTGAGATATGTATTTATGTGTCTTACTGTGAGAAGCTGTGTTTGGTATTGCTCACGCCAAGATAATACATCGCTCCATGTTGTGTCACACCGAAAAATGTGATTATTCGATGAAATTGATAAGATTCATGTTTACCCCAACGTCGTTGGCAGAGTCCGCGTAAATAAAACTTACTTATATTTGAATCTTTGAACGTTATGTTCATTATAATGGATCCCCATAAATCAAACCCGGTATAATCTATTAATTTACTGTAATATCAACAAAAAAAAAACAACAACAAAAGTTTAGATCTTAAAGTACACTGAAATGAAAGAACTACAATAATGTTAAGCTTTACATTTTGTGCATCCAATCGGGACTCTTCCATGGTTCATGTGCTAAAGCATCTGCATGCAAATAAATGCTCCAGTCACTTGGCCACTCTAACGATCGAGATTTGCCAGTAAATCTGAAAAAACAGGATGTTTGTTTGAATCGAAAATCTATTTAATTACTTTTTAAAACATTTTACAGCTTTATTTGCCTTTACTAACATAAAATTTAGACGAATATGTTCCATATTATCGTTATTGGGCATATCTCCTTGATATTGGTTTCGGAGGAAACCATTGTACGTAATTCTCCAACGTTGCCTTGGTTCTAATGTTTCAATCTTTAAACCTAATGCTGACCATTTTTGGCCTGTATTTTCTATCGTCATTGTATCGGGATAATCTACCTCATTTAAAAAATACGTTTACATTAGAGTATTATATTTTCGCTTGTGTGTATTTGTCAAATGAATTTTACCAGGTAACACGTAGACTCGGCCGTCCGATAAGGTGACTTGGAACATCAATTCTGTTGTGTGATATCCTTTATGATTTATTTTAACAAATAACCAATTACCTTTTTGATCTGCACCATAGAAGAATATATTATCGCAACTCTGTGTCATACAATATGAGTTTAAAAATTTGTTTCTGTATAACTTTAAATTATAACTAATCTATTGGGAAATATTACACGAATATACTACTTACGTTTTCGTCCATAATAATTTTTGGATTGTCCGAGCATGGTTTTAATATCTTCTTTATATTGGACATCACATCGCTGTCTTTGAGTTTGCTTTTCTTTGTCTTCCTTTTTGAGATGCGCCAAAGAGCCCACCATCGCTTTAAGATAAACTGTATATCTGCAAAACATATCCAAATTAATTTTAATGCAAATGCATCATTTTATTTAACTGATTATTATTATTACATTATCGCAAAACTAATAGAGCAAGTTTGATAGTTTTCATATATTATTCTAATAAACAAAGTTATGTAACTTATTTACATAGCCTGGAATATCTTACCTAAACCTAGATAATGTGAAAGCTGTTTTTTCGTAAACCAAAGATAAATCCATACAGAAAGAATAAGCGGAATCATTATTTGCATGACGCACAAAATATACGCCATTATTTATCTTGTAATGTGGAACAAGTATTATGGCTTGCAATATAAATTTCCGTTTACGCTGTAAAGAACATAAAAATTGTGTGTGTCCGCGCACGCGTTGCAATATACGCGTAAGCCCAATTTCATACCCACACATATATTCACATAAATATATCTACATATGCAAATGCTACCATCTAGTAGAGCAAAGACTTTTCAGAAAAGACCGTTTCTCTATCTTATTATATCGGTGACTATCGAAACACTGACGTGTTATCGCGTTAGATTCAATTCAAGGTCCATCGTTATCGCAACACAGTTAAAGTATTTTTTTATACATATCAAATATAATCATACCTAGAAACAGCTTGATGATATAACACCTACTGAATGAAACGTCCAAACCAATGTGCCGTTATCCAACTTTTGCCTGTCGTGTTCAATGTTATATAATTTCCTTTTACAAATCCTTTGTCATACTGGTCATTGAACGCATCACGCCGAGAACGTTATAGATAATATTATCACATTGATTTTAGTTGATTACAAGATCAGATTTAAAAAAAAACTAAAAATTTTGAGATAGCTCGATAGATAGATAGAGAGAGAGCGAGAGAGAGAGAGAGAGAGAGAGAGAGAGAGAGAGAGAGAGAGAGAGAGAGAGAGAGAGAGAGATGGAAAAATTTACACTTTTGTAACAATTGAATATATTAGTTAAATTTGCACATTAGTTATATAAATACTGTTTATTAGCATATTATAATGCTTTAACATAATGTTATGAAAGTTTGAAGTTCTAAGTAACGAAGATAAGCGATAACAGTATGTAATAGGAATCATTAATTTGTTTTTTTATTTGTATCGTTGCCGAAATCAACAGCTTCTTCTGTAATTGTATTGGTATCCATACGTGATTTATCCACTGGATATAACCTGTAGGCAGTGTTGAGAAATTTTTTTTTGCGTTCTGAAATATTGATCGATACATATATGACGGACGAAAAATCCAAAACGCGATGTGCCATTCGCACCGAATACCACTGAACAGCAGGTAGCGATAAACAGTGATAAATTTTCAAATAAAACGGGTTCAGGTTCAGGTTCAGGTTCAGGTTCAGGTTCAGGTTCAGGTTTAGGTCCTTCCAAGAATTAATAACGTAGCACAATTTTTGTTTCGGGTTTCAATGTAGGAGGTTTCAATGTAAAGGAGGTCTGGTAAAAGTATTGAAAACGCGAAAAACAGAAAAATACATGTCTGAATTTGACTAGTGCCTTCAGGTAAAATTTCGTTAGAAGAAAGAAATCGTTTGATAGTTTGGTAAATCGAATCTCCATCGTTTTAATACAAGTTGCAAAATTCCGTAGGATTCGGCATTAAATTTCAAATCACATTTATAAATTCTCTTACCATCTTTGATACAGATATATTAGAAAAACGGCGTCGTCTCTAAAACATGCTATTCTGTGAGCAGTCGGCATCGTAATTATGAAAGCGAACACATCATCGATGAACGTATTAAATGCTTTGTACATGAACGCTCTCCACGGTAGGTGCGCCACGGATTTCAATTTATAATTGACAAACAATTGCGGCAGCATAAAGAGAAATCCAAATGCATAAACTCCATTTACTAAGGAATTTATACTCCAAGAATACCAACTGTAATTTAAACCAATTTAATTAGTAACCTAATTTATCAAATAAAATAAGATACAAGATTATTCGTACATATATTTTTTGTCTCATGAATAAGTGATCATTTACCTTTTATGAGGCTGATAAAGCAACGAGTAGGTTGCACCAATGATGACTAATGGATATAACAAATAACTAAGATAACGCATACTCTCGGCATCGAACTCTCTAGTTTTCATTTCTGCTGTATCAATATCATTGGTTTTTAATCGTATTCTTGGCAAAATGTTACCACTGTTGATTAATTCCACTCTCGATATTTTTTTAAATTTCCATAGCTATTAAACAAAACAGGTGTGTGTGCATGTGTGCGTGTGCGTGTGTGTGTGCGCGCGTGTGTGTGTGTGTGTGTGTGTGTGTGGTGTGTGTGTGTGTACATATTAATTCGTTAATGACTGAGCTTAAACTATAATCTGCAGCTTCTTGTAATTGTGCACGACAGAACATAGTAAACAAACATGTTTAAATATAGAAAAAAAATTAATTTTTCTTATTTGTTTAAACAATAATTGTTTAAACAAATTATTAGCAATTTAATTTAACCCTCGGAGAACACACCTATTTTTTCGATCACGAAGAACACTGTGGCTCAATCTGACTCTACACACACTTTGATCGTCCACCATTTTAAATTGACGAGTGCGATTAACTTGAAAAAATTTCCAGATGTACTTCGAACATTGTTAAATCAATTGATATAAATAAAAAGTGCTGTTGGAATTATTTACATATTTTAAAAAATTCACAAAGAAATTAAAAAAAAAATGTAATTTTTGACAAAAATTGTATTTTTTTATTTTTTTAATATTTCTGGCTAAAAATTTACGTGTGTATTCTTGAAATGTAGTAGAATCAAGAAAAAAATTGTACTTTAGTGTACCTTAAAAAAAAAGGTATTTATTTTGTTATGAAAAGGTAATAAAAGTAGTTTTTAAGGTAAAAAGAATCAAACATTTTTGTGAAAAAATTTTAGAAAAATTTATTTCTTATTACATATATGTGAATACTTTATTATTTAAATGACTTGTGGTAAAAGTTAACTTATTTATTGTCGGCGACGGCTTCACTATAATCTGAATACGACATGTTAGTGTTTGACTGTACTGACACATTATTCACCTCAGAAGAACTGTTGCCATTGAAATATTCTTGCTCGACATGTACTAAGGCATTCTGAATATGTGGCCGCAAACTATATGCCATCGTGCTCACTATTGAAAAACCGACGCTTAGTACACAACAGAGTCAGAATGACCCTGCACCGACTTCGAATAATGCCTAATACCTATTAGGTGTTGCGCTGTGCAAAAGGTGCATCTTAACATATAGTTAGTACCCCAAACTAGAAGGCCTCAGGCCCGCCAATTTTCAAAATGCTTTCAAGATATTTACAATCAAATTCGAGGTAAGGGTCAAATTGACTCTATGTGTTCTCCGAGGGTTAAAAAAACTATCAACGGGAATCGATTCTGTTAGTAAAATTACTAAAAAAATACTTTTTTTTTGCTAAATCATATGTAACTTTGTTATAAAATTCTTATAAACAATTAATTGGACAGTTTTTCAAACTAAGGTATTAAAAGTGCAGTTTTAAATACTCTCTTTCTTGAAATCATTTTTCACACAGTGATCAAATGCATTATACTTTGTCATAACCTTGTGAATAAAACTTTCATTTTCTATTTGTTAAAATGATTGTGTAATTTGTTGAAAATTTATTTTTTCAGACAAATCCACGTCTTCGCGAGCAAGTTCATAGTTATGGACAAGTTTATTTAGTTGTATCTATAATAATAAATTACATTATTTTTTAATAATTCAGACTAAGATAGTCTCACTAATTATTACGATATCATAATGAATTTACAAAACATTTGCAAAAGAATCATTATTCCTTCAATAATTTCCAATGTATGTACAATTGATTGCTGTACTTACAAGGGAACCTCGCGAATTCGAAAAATCAGATTTTAATGAAACTTGGCATAAATGTAGAGGAGGTAAATACATGAATTTAGAAATTTTTCTAAAGCTGCCCAAAAACGGTTTATGAGGGTAAAACCACCCTTAAAAGATTGAGACATTTTTCGTTTTCTCGATATATCTCGTAAACTAAACAAAATATTAAAAAATGTTTTATATTATAAAAGTTTTACAGTAAAAGTATTTCTATCTAACTACCGTAATTAAATTATAAAAAAATTTTTTTTTAATTAAAAAAAAAAAATTTTTTTTTCAAAATTGTATTAATGTAGTTAGATAGAGATATTGGGCCTGTTCTTTTTCGCTACACTGCTGCACTGGTGCCATAAGTTAGAGTGAGAAAAAATATATTTATCTTACTCTAATCTGTTGCACCAGTGCAGCAGTGCAGCGAAAAAGAACAAACCAATTGTTACCATAAAACTTTTTTTTAAAAAAGTTTTTTTTAAATTTAATTACGGTAGTTAGATAGAAATACTTTTACTGTAAAACTTTTGTATAAAACATTTTTTAATATTTTGTTTAATTTACGAGATATATCGAGAAAACGAAAAATGTCTCAATCTTTTAAGGGTGGTTTCACCCTTTTAAACCGTTTTTGGGCAGCTACGAAAAATTTCTAAATTCATGTATTTACCTCTACATTTATGCCAAGTTTCATTAAAATCTGAATTTTCGAGTTCGCGAGGTTCCTTTATTAGCTCATTGGAAAGAATTGATTTTTAATAATGTATTTAAACGGTAATTGCTCAAACAAATAGAAAAAAATGTCACTCTTATTTACATGAGTTATAGTAAAACATAATGCATTTGATTTCTGTATCAAAAATGAGCATTTTCAAAAAAGAGGATAAGATAAATATATAACTAAAACACTTTTAATACTTCCAGATCAAAAAACTTTCCAGTTAATTGTTTATAAAAATTTTACTACAATGTGATTTAGCAAAAGTAATAACCATTTCTTCTAATAATTTTCCTCGTAGAATCAATTTCCGTTGTTAAAAATTTAATGGTTAAAAATCTGATTTGTTTAAATATTTAATAAAAATAAAAATTAATCTTGTTCTATATTTGAATTCGAAACATGTTTCGATGCCATGTGTTGCTATAGTTATGAAAAGTCTACATAGATTGTAGTTTATATTCAGGTATGGGTAAAATTGAATACGACTAAACACGTTTTTTCGATTTCTTTCAATCAAAAAGATTTATCGCGTCCAACGCAATTTTTCCTCAAAGTTTAAAACAAATCTAAAAAAAATCCCAAAAGGTCTGTCAACGTTGTAGAGAGATTTTATTATGTTAATAAACATTGTTCACTAAAGATTTTATTTCTAACTTTAAACTTTGATCCGAACGAATTCTGTCATCCAGAATTAATTAATTCGGGAAGTGATAATTTGTTAGGGATACCTTCTAGTGTAAAATAAAAAAAAAAATCGATTTTTTAAATTACATATTTTGATTGTACATTTCAAGAATACACTGTCAAAATTTCAGAAAGAAATTCAAAGAATTGACGATTCTACAGTCAAAAACCGAGCGGCGCTCGAAATGCAGGTAAAGAGGCAAAGGTAATTTATTAAGAGACTAAGGGACGAAACGATAATTTATTAAAGCGTTTCTTAGGAAGGAACACTCAAAACGACAATAAGATTTACTTTATATGCTGATTAACAGTAAATACTTTAGTTATAATTTTATTTAAAAAATACTTTAAACGCGTTTTTCTCGAAACGTTTTTTTTTGGCCGATTAACAGGATTTCAGGAAAACTAATCGATCGATTTAAAAAATTCTTTAACCCGTTTCTGTTAAGACCCAAAATTTGTCTTCTTTTCATCCCACAAGTACTTCAAGAAAAAAATCGATGGACCTAAATGAAACTTCATATCTTATAGTTTTCAGGTATGCTCTTTTCGAATCCAGTCTCAGTTTATCGCTATCTCTTACTGTTTTTCCAATATGACGGAAAGAATTACAAAAAATCGGGAAAAAATCAAATTTTTCTTTGTTCAATATTATTTTTTTATATAAATCCACCGTCGGATTATCTCAGCCTCCTGGATTTGATGCCATAGATTGTAGTAGTAAATGATGATTCTATTAAATTCAATATTGCAGATCCAATATGGCGTCCTTATGGCGACAATTTTTATTTTTTTATGGCTTTTGCTATTATCTTTGCACGTATCTGCACATATTTCATAAATTTGCACGTGTATGTAGATCCCATTTCAACAAATGTAGCGAGAAATGTCAGCTTAGTATAAAAAATCAAAAATAGCGGCATTTGCCATGTTTTCTTTGGAAATTTTGGTGTTCTTTTCCTATTTTTTATTTTTTCAACATCATAAAGTAGTATTGAGACACTAATATTATTATCAAACAATATTTAAGATAGATTATAATTTCCATGTTTAACATAACCTGTAAATGGTATAATTGTTATAACTATATGATAATGGTACTAGCAGTCTCTCGGCTTATCTTTTTATTAAAAAATTGTTTGTATCTTAAAAACAAAAAATATCAAAATACGAAACGACAAATATTATAGAAATTGATTCCTTTATGAAAGAAAATTTCATTAAAAAGTTCTTTTTCAAATCTAATTGATGCCGAATTAGCGTCTGTCAGCCGTAAATATCCCAGATACCACAGAATATTTATCATAAATATTCATAAATATTTTACAAATTTATTTAAAAAAAAAAATTTTTAAAGATTATATAATTATTTTTCATAAACCATTTAGAAATAATACAAAAATTATTATCAACAATATATAGAATATATATTTTTTAAATGTACTGAAAAATATTTATGGTATATGAACTCGAAATATTTTTTATATTCTTTGATAATAATAGTATTTATTTTAAACATTTTCATAAACATTTATCATAATTGTTTTTATACCTGTTAAACTCGGACATAAAAATATGTACAAAATGTTTATCATAAATATTTTTCCTTATAAATATTTCATAAATATTTTATAAATATTTTGTGTTATCTGGGATAATTCTACGTTGCCCGACTTTCACCAGCATGAAGGTCGACGATGTCAGAGTCTCTCTGTCTTTTTTACCTTTATATTTTTTGTATTTTTATTTTAATTAAAATTTATTATTATTTTTTATATTTTGATTTTTTCATTTTTTTGTTATGTACCTTAGAAAAACAGCTTATGTAATAGTGCTCTTGATAATCAAGACAGAACCTAATAGTCCCCAAAAGACATCATTCGTAGAAACATGCACTTCTTTTTTTGTTTCATATTTGTGCATATTTTTTGTTTTATATTGAACCCGTATTTTTGGTACATAATTATTCATTTTTAATAATTAATATTTTATGCTAAATGCTTATTATATCTGAATAATATATCTTATTATATTCTTATATTTCTCGTAATAATACATCTTATTATATTCTTATATTTTTCGTTTTTAAGATTCATAGTTTTTAAATAAAAAGATAAGCCGAAAGATTGCTAGTTATCACAAAATAATATAGTTATAACAAAATAACAATAAACGATTATACCATTTACAGGTTATGTTAAACATGGAAATTATAGTTGAACGGTACTTGAAATCAGCGGCAACTTCAAATTAAGATTACAATTTATCGTTGGCTTTTTCCCAGGTGTATCGGATTCCAAAACATGGAAATTATAATATTCTAATATCTTAGCTATTATCTGATGAGAGATGTTAGTGTTTCAATTGAAGAAAACTTTAAATGCACTATTTCATACACTGAAAGGTGTAAAAAATAGGAAAAAAACACAAAAATTTTCACAGAAAACGTAGCAATACCGCCATTTTGGATTTTTTGTACTGAGCTAATTTTTCTCACTACATTTGATAAAATTACATCTACATATACATGTAAATCTATGAAATATGCATAGATGTGCAAAGATAATAACGTATCTATAAAACTATAAATAAACAAAAAACGTAAAAAAATAGAAATTATTGTCATAAGGACGCAATCTTGGATCCGCCATATTGAATTTACTAGAATCATCGTTTACTACAACCTATTATGTCACTAGGTCCAGATGGCTAAGATAATCCGACAATGATTTGTATTGTACAAAAAAAATAATATTGAACAAAAAACAATGTTTTTTTTTAGATTTTTAGAAATTTTTTCCGTCATATTGAAAAAATAGTCAGAAATAGCGATAAACTGAAGCTGGATTAAAAAAAAGCATATCTGAAAACTATAGGGTATAAAATTTCACTAAGACCTATCGGGTATAAAGTTTCACTAATTGTAAGACCTATAGGGTATAAAGTTTCACTAAGACCTTTTTTTCTCGATGAACTTGTGGGATGAAAAGAAGACAAATTTTAGGTCGTTCTGGGCCAAAACGGATTAAAAAAAATTCCAAGAAAGATCTTATTTTTAATGCGGTTACACTAGAAGGTATCCTTAAAATCTTTTAAGGAAACATTTTGACTAATAAAAAACACTTTTTATAAGTAATTAGTACAATTATTGGTAAAATGCTAAATAGGGGAAATTCCACCGATGACGACCTTGATATACAGTGGTGGCAGAAAAAATACACTTGCTCTTGTCATTAGCTTTTTAATTGTAAAAAAATTTCTATATATATAAATAGACTTTTAATACATGCCTTGTCGAGGTAAAAAGTATTTTATTCAAACGTTAACGCATGTGTTTATAAATTAAAAAAACAATGACAAGAGTGTACCTATTTTTTTGCCACCACTGTATATTATCAAGGTCGCCCTCCTAAATAACCCTCAAAAGATTTTAGCTCATTGTCTATTAAAAAGATATCAATAGAAAAAGAGATTGAAAAACGTATCATCTCTCTCCAGAAATCTCTCATGGAAAGTCGGAAATCTATAGAACAGAACAAATAACCCTCGTCGTGCAGGTGTGATGAGTTTTCGATTTTCCGTGAAGCGATATCCATCCCATCTTACGTAGAAAATCTTTATTTTCTAAACTGTATTATTGTTTAAAATATCAAAAAAGATGATTAACTTTGATTGTAAATAACTTTTTATCGCGAGTAACGAATAAAACTTATTGAGGGTCACTTAAGAGAATGACTTTAATAGTACATATCAAGATAAAGATCGTCGGTAGGGATCTCTACTAATCGGCATTTTTATCCAATTGTTACTTATAGAAGAAAAATCACATATGGGACACAAGTTCATGCCTTTACATGCTCAGCACTATATTGTCTTTTGTATTGGCTCTAGAACTTTGAGAGTCCCTCTATATCTTTTTTTTAATAGACAAGTTTGCCAATTTTATAAATAGATCTTACTTTGTATCGAACCTATGTATTCCGACGGAAGATTAAACTTTAATTATATTACATCAATCATGCTATATCAACTATATCATCGATATGAATGAATGTATCATATATACGCACCTCGATAACAGTGCTGATACCTGTCGGGACGAGAATAAGTAAGGAAGAACCTTGATCGCAAAGGTAAAGGAAAATAATAGTTTGACTGAACGAACGCCATATCATAGTCCATTTGCTGAGACCTATAAGATTACTTTTTTTCCGCCAAAAGCTTACATCATTTTTAATAGCAAGGAAGTCAAACACCAACTGTAACATGGAAGATTAAAGCAATCCTTTATTTTTTCTTTCTTTTCTATTTCTTATAATTTTCCTATTTTAAGTACATAAAATATCTGTACTTATTATACTTACGTGTACAGCTGAGATGAAGAACGTACCACCTAGTAAGTAGACATTTGTATCAGCAAAGATGCCTTTTACCTCATCAACATCTTTATCGGAGAAGCCGAGATTCTTCAAATTTTCCATAGTTGCTTGCACGTGCAACATCAATCTTAATTTTCCTAGAGACACAGGAGAATATTCTATCGTGACATTTATTGTATAATTTTGTGGGGTAATCTTCTTAAGATCTCGATGTCGTGTTTGTAAGAAATCACAGTTTATAATTGGCAAGAATGCCCGTTTACCAATTATTCTGCAACAAATGTGCAAGATGACAAATTTTTTAATCCATTACTTAATGCATACATAGATTGGTCGAACTAATAGAAACTTAATATACTTGATATGATTTATGAGCTCGGCAGGCATGCCATATATAGGAAGTGTAACATTGTCTGTCATTATTGTAAAAGTTACGTGACTTTTTACATGTGAAACTGGATGTATGACAATCTCGCTATCAATTTTCTTTGCCTTATGGTTTTTGTTGCCTAACAACTTGAATGCTTCCACTTCAGGTACTATGTATTGTGTCATTTTAATAGCAATATATGAAGTAGATATATCCTATAAAAGTACAAGAAGAATTAAAGTAATATAAAGTAGATGTAATATAAAGTAGAAGAATTAAAGTAATATAAAGTAATATAAAGGGATATTGGACATACAATAAAAATATATATATATACATAATATTATGTATCACATTACTTTTTGCAAATCAACAAATGTCCTGTCCTGTTTTACAGAAGAAGGTATTAATAATATATGTAAAAACAATGTTCCATTTTGCCGTGTCTTGTGTGGTACAGTCAGTATTACTGGACTACAAAAAAGAAAGTACATTCATTAGATTTGCAAGTCAGGAGTCTTGCACAAATTTTTATATAAGTGTTAAATTAGATTTAAAGTAGAATTTACATAGATGGATTTTCTCTTCGGTGCGGCGTCCCGCTCCAGAGAAGGCAAGTAGGTGAAATATACCCAGATAGCCAAACCTGCCGAGAGCATAAATTGAAAATTTATGATACGTATTATGTTGGCAAAATTGGATAGCAATTAAACATGATTTGCCGTTTCAGCTAACATTAACAGCAATACAGTAAAAATGAAGCAAACATTGTATCATATATTTTTAAAAATGCAGCAAAAATATAACAAAATTTAATTACATAAAAAACAAAATTTAGGCATTGTGTTGGTACAATATATCACAAGAAAAATCAAAATTAAGATATGTCATGATGTCATATTAAGGGTGCGTTCGGGAAGACGCTATTAGCGCTATCAGCATCAGTCTATCCTTGTTCTACTTTTAATGAGTAATGAAGATAGACTGATGCTGATAGCGCTAATAGCGTCTTCCCGAACGCACGCTAAGTCAGTAAGATGTAGCTAGAAATTTGACATATCTATTGTGGTTGATATTTGCTATGTATTTGCTATTACGACATTGCCACAGATAATGCTCAATTTTTGCTGCATTTCTGTCAACATTCTATGTTACTAAGCTATGCTGTTAGAAACTAAGTTTAATAGAGAAGGCAGCAGATTGAAATCTGCTGCAAAATCATGTTCGAATTTGTTGGTATATTTCTGGCAAGCTGCTAGTATTTTGCTATCTGAGTATACATAAAAATCCAAAAAGGATGGACAAAGTTTGTTGAGCAGAGTTGAAGTAACCAAAAGGAGATCGCAGTAAATGAGTAAACGCCGAGACGCTCACATGGTTTGCATTTGATCGTAATTAAAGCTTTGCGCCGAGTAGACGAGATCGGTGTCTCTGTTGGTAGGATTTCTTCTAACAGAGCTGTACATGTATAAATCCAACCGCGGCCGTTCAGTCAGATATGACTGGAGGCATGGCTGTCCATCCTCGCAAACCGGTGACACGAACAGCAACGATAGAATGTATATCGAGTACACGATATACGCCAGAAATATTTCACAGAGAACAACGCTTAATGAAGGCCACTGCATCTCGATGTATCACAAGAAAGCATCAGAGAGCATCAGAGAGCATCAGAGAGCATCAGAGAACTTCTTCTCGTTAAAGCTCCCGTCCCTGTTTATCTAGAGGGACGATTCGGCCTGTGTTTGGTTATGAGATAGTTTCCTGCGCTGTTGATGGAGATGCGTGCGAGATCTTGCAGAGCCGCGTGGTGAGCCGGTAAGGAATGAATTGGTCTGTTCTTTCTAGCTGCACTGTTGCACCGGTGCAATAAGTTAAAGTAAGATAAGTATATTTTTTCTCATTCTAAAGGTGCAATTTCATGCGAGCGAACAAAGCTGGCTTTTATCCTTTCTCCATCGATTTTCGTTAAAATGGCCGTTTTAGCGCATCTCAGCGAAGGCACGCTCGACACAGTCGAACTTTACAGCGAAGCAACTATACCTGCTACTGTACGTTTGTAATATTTAAAGTACGCGATGTACTGACTATAATACTGATTATAATCCATTTTTATACGCAGTTAATTACAGGCAGAGTTGCAAAATAATTTAATTATTGATTAATAATTGAATAATTAAATTAAAAATTTTTAATTAAATTTAGTTTAATTAAAAATTAAATTTCAATTCTTGATTAAATAAAATTTAATTGAGAATTAAATTTCAATTCTTAATTAAATTTTGTTATAATTAAAAATTAGATTTTTTTTAAATTGAGAAATAAAATTTAATTTTCAATTACAACAAAATTTAATTGAGAATTGAAATTTAAATCTCAATTGCAACAAGATTTAATTGAGCATTAAATCTTAATTTTTAATTAAATAAAATTTGATTGAGAATAAAATTTTAATTCTTAATTAATTTGTATTTAATTTTGAATTAAAACTTAATTATGAATTGGAATAAAATTTAATTAAAAATTTTTAATTTTTATTTAAAATAAATTTAATTGATTTCTTAACCGAAATAAATTTAACTGATCATCGAAATGTAATTCTTAATTAAATAAAACTCAGTCAATAATTAAATTCTAATTCTCAATAAAATTATATCTCTCAGGGAATGAAATTTTAATTTTCAATGTAATTAAATTAAATTAAGAATTAGATTATAATTCCTTTTTCCGTGTAGCCAATGACAGTGTCGAAATGGGACACGACAGGCAGCGTTGCAAATAATAAATATTTTATTTTTTATATTTCATTAATTACATTGAAATTGAAAAATTAAAAGTCAATTAATTTAATTTTAAATTAAATCTTATTTAATTTAAAATTAAAATGTAATTTACAATTACAACAAAATTTAATTGAGAATTGAATTTTTAATTACAGCAAAATTTAATTGAGCATTAAATTTAATTTTTAATTAAATAAAATTTAATTGAAAACTAAATTTTAATTCTTAATTAAATTTTACTTAATTAAGAATTAAATTTAATTTTTAATTAAACTTTATTTAATTGGTAATTAAAATTTAATTTTTAATTACAACAAAATTTAATTAAAAATTGAAATTTAATTTTCAATTAAATTTTGTTGTAATTGTAAATTACATTTTAATTTTTAATTTAATAAGATTTAATTTAAAATTGACTTTTAATTCTTCAATTTCAATGTAATTAATTGAAATATTTAATTAATTATTTGCAACTCTGATTACAGGTTTGGAACAAGAACAAGTTCTTGTTGATTGCAATGCTTATTGTATACAAATTCACAGTAAATAAACAAAAAGCCAGCGAAGACATACTCCATAAAAAGATAGGAGTGGGGATAAAAAGCCAGCTTTTCTTCGCTCCATGAAAAGGAAGGAGGCGAATAGCGATAGCTAAGCGACGCTGCTTTTTATTGGATGGGGAGGGGGTAAAAGCCAGCTTTGCTTCGCTCGCATGAAATTGTACCTTTATACATTGCCATATACGGTGCTATAGTGACGATGCGAACGCCACATAGTAGCGGATAAGCGAGATGGAATTTCGTCCCTCATTTTCGGCACCCGCACTACCCGCAAAGATACCACCAAGGTTGACGATAATGACGACGACGACGACGTATCTTAAATGAAATTTTGGCTTTTCGGACTTTGCGTCACGATATCTCCATTCATAGGACATGTAGAGGAAAAATAAAAATAGTTTTCTAATATAAATCGACCCCAAGCTTTCGATTGAGCCTAGTTAGAACTCGATCGGTTTAGCTGTTTCTGAGATCCGATAATCTCGGGTGCTCGCAAGTCGCGTACTCGCGTAAAAGAGCACGGTCGGGCTCGCGCTGCGCTTTCACTTGGCGCGAGCCACTACCGTGTCTCTTGATATATACCATGGCATTGAATCAGTGTCCGAATGATGAAATCGCTAAAAAGATGCTACGTGAATACGATACTATGTACATTAAAATTCCTGCTGGTATTGGAAGGTGTATCAAATTGTTGATAAATAATATGGTTAAAGTGTTCTTAAAAAATCCTAAAGTAACAAATATGCTGCACACGTACAATGATTTTTTTAATGCATGCAATCGTTATGCTTATAAAAACAAAATGAGAATAATGATCATTTTGAGCGTATGATGAAAACTTATGTTTTCATTCTGCATGAAAAAGAATGCAAGAAAATGCACTATGAAGTGCAAGATTCGGTGCAACACTGCAAATCATGTAGACGTGTCACGTGCAAGTGCTCCGTTGAAGAATGTAACGTGATTTAAAAAGTGTGAAAAGACGCTAAAACATGGAACAATTCGATTTAGAGGAACGCGAGCTCTTGGAGCAAGCGAACAGAGTCGCTACTTTGGGCGAGTGTTTTACGTGGTTGCAGCGATGTGATGAGTGTATACAACGGCTCGAGAAACATAGCCGCGTCAAGCGTCCTCGGCTCGCCGTCAGGTATAAACAATCGTTGGTGGCGAGAATCGCGCGACTCGAGGGTGAAAAGACAAGATTACAAAGACGTCGGCGGTGATTACGCGGAAAGACTCGTGTGGCGCGAGATAGATACCGCGTTTGAGAATCGCGTTCTGACCGGTGCGGTTATCAATACTAACTATATCGAGCCGCGACAATTTCTCGAAGACGCCGGGAGTATAGTGCTCGAGCGTGTGCGGGGCGCTCTACAAAGACACAACTGTGTAAAAGTAAACACCGCGTTCAACGGTGTATTTGTGACTGGTGAAAAAAGCGCTAATAAAAGTATCACCACAAAAAATTGTGAACTCTTTCAAACGTTGGATTTAGACCAATGGTACGAGCGGTGTGTCATCGAGCCCACGTTAACGTCACTTGAAGAGTTTCAAGAACGCGATAGCGGGTGGGCGCTTTCACGAATTCTCAATTTAACTGTAAACGTGAACAAATATAATCCTCTACACGCGGGATGTTACGTAACATTGCCACGAGAAATAATGTTGAAAAAAGCAGTTGTGAACATTAAATCGAAGGACAATGCGTGCTTTGCATGGTCGCCGCTCTATATCCTACAAAGAAACATAGTGATAGAATGTCATTGTACCCTCATTATACGACAGTCTTAAAGTTCGACGACATCAAGTTTCCCGTTATATTAAAAGACATTGGGAAATTTGAAAGACTCAACGATGTGTCGGTCAACGTGTACGGGATCGAAGAGGATAAAATTTTTCCACTACGGCTCACGGATAACAAGAGGGAGAAGCATGTCAATCTTTTGTACGTGCAAGATCCGGGGGATAACAACGTGGGTCACTTCACATGGATCAAAAATCTGTCCCGCCTGGTGGGATCGCAATTGAGCAAATATGTATGCAAGAAATACATTTGCGATCGGTAAGTAATAATTCTTAATGAATGTGTTTATAAATTGTTTCAAATAACAGTAAAAAAATATTTTTTTTCCTTTGTTATTTGCAGATGCCTACATTACTTCAGTTCCGATGAAAAGTTACAATCGCACAATGTGGACTGCCAAAAGTTGAATGACTGTGCTGTCAAACTATCAGATGAAAAAGATAAGTGGCTGAGCTTCCGTAACGTACACAACAAGGAACGAGTGCCCTTCGTCGTATACGCCGATCTCGAATGTGTGCTGCGGAAGATGCAACCTGACACGGAGTCGACGACATACGTCTACCAACAACACGAGGTATATAGCATAGCGTATTATGTGCGATGTTCGTATGACGATACGTTATCCGTGTATCGGTTTCGTCGCGATCCCGATTGCGTGTTGTTGTTCGCTAAGCAACTTGAAGATTTAGCACATAACGTTAAGATTCGTTTATGCGCCAATGTCCCCATGGGGATGTTATCGAAAGAACAATTAGAGGCATATCGTAGCGCGACACATTGCCATATTTGCGAAAAACCGTTTGCGCCGGATGATAAGCGGGTGCGCGATCATTGCCATCTGACCGGTCGTTACCGCGGTCCCGCGCATTCGCTTTGTAACCTCTATTATCAAAATGTGTTGTACATACCGGTAGTCTTCCATAATTTATCCGGATACGATTCTCATTTTATTATCAAGGAAATAGCCACAGCGTTCAAAGGAAAAATTGATTTATTACCCATTACGAAAGAAAAGTATATTTCTTTTACAAAGCATGTCATAAGTACCGCCGATAAATTAGACGCACATAATCACATAAAGTTAAGATTTATAGATTCATATAAATTTTTAAATGCTAGTCTTGAGAAATTAGCATCATTTCTGGATAAAGAAAATCTAAAAATTGTACGTTCCGAATTTTCACACTTATCCGACGTAGAATTTGATTTATTGACACGGAAAGGCGTATTTCCATACGAGTACATTGACCGCGTCAAAAAATTGGAAGACACATGTTTACCACCACTCGAATCCTTTTATAGTTCTCTGACCTCCAATACAGTATCCGAGAGCGATTACGCACACGCCGTCAACGTCTGGCATCGGTTCTCAATTCGAACGTTGGGTGAATACAGCGATCTATATCTGAAAACGGATGTCTTGTTGTTAGCTGACATTTTTGAAAAATTCCGCGATAAATGTTTAGAAAGTTACGGTCTCGATCGTATCCCGCGCATTATTACACTCTCCCCGGATACACGTGGGACGCTATGTTAAAATATACCAATATTACTTTTGAATTGCTTACGGACATAGACATGATAATGTTTATCGAACGCGGTATACGCGGTGGTCTGAGTCAATGTTCAGGCAGATACGCACAGGCTAACAACAAACATATGCAGACGTACGACCCATCGAAACCATCGTCGTACCTTATGTACTTTGACATTAATAATTTGTACGGCTGGGTGATGTGTCAGCTTTTACCCTACACTGAATTTCAATGGGTCGAAGACGTTTCAAATTTCGACGTGAACGCTATCGCTCCGGATTCACCCACGGAATACATTCTCGAGGTCGATCTCGAGTATCCTCGAGACCTTCACGATCGGCACACTGACCTACCTTTCTGCCCGACGCGCGATAAACCGCCCGGCAAGCGAGAATGTAAACTTCTCGCCACGCTCTACGATAAAAAGCGTTACATCATACATTACCGAAACCTACAGCAGTGTACGCGTCACGGTCTTTGTATCGTGAAGATACACCACGTATTAAAATTCGCGCAATCTCCATGGCTATGTAAATACATAGAATTAAACACGCAATTCCGAACTCGCGCCAAAAATGATTTTGAAAAAAACTTGTATAAATTAATGAATAACGCGGTATTCGGGAAAACCATGGAGAATGTGCGTAATCACGTTGACGTTAAATTATTGACGAAATGGAAAGGTCGGTATGGTGTAGAGGCAATAATCGCGAAACCGAATTTTCATAGTCGTAGCATTTTTTCAGAAAATCTTATTGCCGTCGAACTAAAAAAACTCAAGGTGAAATTCAATAAACCGATTTACGTAGGCATGTGCATTTTAAATATTTCTAAGACGTGTCTGTACGAATTTCATCACGAGTACATGCTACCTCTTTATCGCGACAAATGTAAAGTCATGTACATTGACACCGACAGTCTCGTATATCATGTCGAGTGCGATGATGTTTATGAGACGATGAAACGTGATATCGCTAGGTTCGACACGAGCGATTATCCGGTCGACAACGTGTACGGTATGCCTCTTAAAAATAAAAAATACCGGGTCTAATGAAAGACGAAAACAATGGTGCGATAATGACCGAGTTTGTCGGACTTAGAACAAAAATATACGCGTTGAAGGTGGACGGGAAAAAAGACACCAAAAAAGCAAAAGGTGTCGAGAATAACGTAATAGTGCGAGCCATAACGTTCGAAGATTACACCCGCTGTTTGAGAGATGAGATCGAGATGACGCGTCGCCAGTCGTGTATACGATCCAAGTTACACGAAGTATACACGGTGGCCGAAACGAAAATTGCTCTAAGTCCGTACGACGACAAAAGATATCTCGTACCCGATTCGATCAAAACGTTACCGTGGGGACATTATCGGATACTCTTATAATATATAATTGTATATATTTTATTTTTTGCGCATGATGTACTTTTAATTTACCATGTATTTTATATTTTACATATATTTATTAATTTTACATCTAGCGTTTCATATATTTTATAGTTTATATTTTTTATTTTTTACATTTTACACTTATTTTATAATTTTACATTTAGGGCTTCATGTATTTTATATTATACACATATATTACATTTTATGTATTTTTTATGAACTTTTTTTATTGTAATTTGTATTTTATAGTACGCATTTTTTTATGTTAATTTTCTATTAAAAAATTAATACTAAGAACAATTAATTAAAGTTGATTACATTTTATAGTTTTACATTATACATTTTATAATACGTATTAATAAGAAAATGTATTAAGGATGATCAATGGATGGATAGGTAATAAAGAAGTCTCGTATATACTTATTATAAAAAAACTGTATTTTTATTTTTATAAGTTTACATTACACTTTTATATGATTATAATAAAGAAAATATTCTTATATGACATTGTCTTTGTGAATCCACGAATTATGTGATCCATCGAATCCCAACCACTTGACGTAAACCTTGTCACCCTTCCTGCGCAATACTTTCTCCACGAGATACACGTCCGGGTGAGTCGCACGATGCAACTCGTGCTCGTAGAACGCTCCAACTATAGATGTTCCGCGATAATCCTCTAGTAAATAAGTTACGGGATTGGTATGCTGTACTTTAATAATTTTAAACACCTCGGTTGTCCAATTCGGTGTGTAACCCTTTTCAAAGACTGTCTTAAATTTGCTCACGCGTACAGAATCACCAACTTTAAATTTCGCTCGACCAGCAATCTTTATCGAGCTGTACACCGTATTCAAGAGTCTTTCAGCCACAACAGGGGTTACGTCGACGGGTCGCATACCGATCGTTCGGTGTTTCCGAGAGTTGTAATTTGACACGAGATTCGGTAACAGGTCAATCCACTTGTAATTGCCGTTGAGTGTAAACTTCTTCCACATGTCGTTTTTCAGCGTACGGTTAAACCGTTCGACGACCGATGCCTTCATTACCGAGTACGTTGAATAATGATTGATATCATGTTTTTTCGATATTTTCTGCACATCGGCATTGTAACTCTTTTCCCTTATCAGTCTGTAAATTTTTCGGGCATCTTGCGCTCTCTCGAATTATCTCGACGATAGCATCAGCTGTATCGCTTCCACCCTTGCTCTTGAGCGGAACGGCCCACGCGTGCTTGCTCAACACATCGATGACGGTGAGTATGTAGTGGTAGCCTCTGTTGAAACGTGAGTACGGAATCATCTCGACGATATCAGCCTGCCATAGATCGTCGTAGCCTCAAACTATGACGTGTCTTCGTTGAAAATTTCTTCTCGCCGGAGCATGGAGTTCTTTAACGAGTCGTCGCCTTTCGGAACTAATATTGGATTTCGGCGGTTTCATGGATCGCATACCAATCGTTCCTGTTTTTTCTATTCCGTTTCCATTCTTTGTCTGTTCTGTTCCTGTTTTTTTCTATTCTGTTTCTGTTCCGTTTCTGTTCTTTCCCTGTTTTTTCTGTTCTGTTCCCGTTTTTTTCTGTTCCGTACTCGTTCTGTATCCGTTCCGTTCCTGTTTTTTTCTGTTCCGTTTCCGTTCTGTACCCGTTCCGTTCCTGTTTTTTTCTGTTCCATTATGTTCCGTTTCTGTTCTTTTCCCGTTCTGATACTGTTTTTTTCTGTTCCGTTTCTGTTCTGTACCCGTTCCGTTTCTGTTTTTTTTCTGTTCCGTTCTGTTGCGTTTCTGTTCTTTTTCCGTTCTGATTCTGTTTTTTTCCGTTCCGTTTCCGTTCTGTACCCGTTCCGTTCCTGTTCTTTCCCTGTTCCATTCCTGTTTTTTTCTGTTCGGTTTCTGTTCTGTACCCGTTCTTTCGCGTTCGTTTCACGTTTGAATTATCTTTTATCACTGCTTTCTATCGTCTTTCAGCAGTGGTTCTTTGTCTTCCGGTCTTACCGATCGATCAGACAATCGTTCGTAACTATTCCTGACTTGATTTACAACCGTTCGATAACCGTCCGACAATCCTTCTCGAGTCGTTTGATAGCGATCCTGCACCGTTCGATAGCTATCCGACAACCGTTCCTGAACCGTCCGCTGTTGATTCAGGAACCGCTCAAAATTATTCGTTAAACGTTCGTAACCGTCTTTTCGCCGTTCGTTATTACTCATTGTTTTTAATCTTGATACGATATGGGTGACATCGATCAATCGACTGACACGTTTCGCGATTACGCAGATTAATTTATAATAAGACCCGCTTCGCGAAGTTCTTCGATAATGGACAGAATCTCGTTGTCGTGCGCGTTGTGACCGGCTCGACGCGATGCTTCGAGTAACCGCAGACGATCTACCAGTTCATTAAGATTGTCCCAGTGCACGTAATCGATCGCGTTATCATTTAACGTCATAGCGTGAGGTAATCGCTTTCCAGATTTCTTCGTTTTCGACGTAGGTTCAATCGACATTAACGGTGCGATCAGGTGTTTGTACTTGTATCCTTTGTTGCTCCGTAATTGACTGTCCTTGGTGTAATTGCGTCTATGCACGTTTGTAGCAAACAATATGCTTTTGTACTTTTGTAAATCATCATCTGTGTAGATGTCATCGGCGGGGATTTTTCTTGAAGATCAATTTGTAAAGACCAGGTGTACCAGCGTAACGTACTGTAACCGCCGCTCGCGAGCGACGGCCAACTTCGCCTCCGTCCCTGGTCGCGGCCCTGAGCCGCCCGGGTGTCGGGGTGACTATCTTCGCGAGGTTTCCCGACGTCACACTAAGTTGGGCGCCAGGTACGTTAAGCGTACCACTCTGTGTGAACCAACTCGCAAACAAATGTTACAATACTTGAATCTCGGGAAAGACGGGCGCACGCTAGGCGACCGGGGCGTTAGCGGCTCCGAGATCCAGCTGCTCAGCCCTCAAATGGTAGAGGGGGGAAGTTCGGTGCGGGCGGATGGAATCGGGAAGGCGAGAGAATTACGTACACGACACAAATGTAACAGAAAAGGTAACAGTTGTATTTGACCGTAAGAATTACAGTAGAGGACGACTCTGCGGAGCGGTGGTGGCTCGCGCACGTTACCAGCTGGCGTCCGCTGGGTATCAGATTTTGCGAGGACGGTATTTTGAACGAGCGGGTTATGATGCGTACGCGGGAACTCTCCGACTTGTCTTACGCTTGACCCGGCGTCGTTGGAGGACGCCGACTCCCGCCAGGATGACCTCGCCAAGGGCGAACGGGACGGATCGCAACTCCGAGCCCGCGCGACACGCGACGGACCCGTGTTCTCCCGCGCTCTAACGATTCTCGCGAAAGATAAGCGCAATAATTATGAGTTATTCGCCAGTCCGGCGGTATACGACGATTGCGTCGATAATTATCAGAGTACACTCCCCGAGGGGGCTCGCAGTAACGGTGCGATTGACCAAATTATACAACAGTAACAACTAAATTTTTCCACGACGCGACAAGATACAGCGCGGGAATAACCCGCGACACGACGACCGGACAAAACGACAAGTGACTCGGCTGCGGATCGGGACGCACACGCAACGCGAAACTATCATGAAATACACAGCACGTAGCGAAATCACGCGTACGGGCGTGATCGGGCGATGCTCCGCTGAATCCGCGAGCTCGTGATTCCAATGAATACGCCGAAAGATATTGCGATAAGTACGCGATTTCCTCGCGGCTCGCCCAACCCGCGAAATCGGTGGCTTTACAGTTTGTGTGACGCTCGTCTCACCACTTCGCCTCTCCTCTGCTGGCCTCCTCCGGGTCGGGATGACTCTCGTCCCTGCGTCCTTCCTCACAGCTCGGCTCGGGATTGTGGGACGCACGCACAGTTTTTAACTCTACTTCCGCAGCACGAGTGAGGGATCCTGGATCTCGCGGGGGCCGCTCGGCGGCGCGCCCCACCTTGGCTCCGGCGTTCCTGGCCCTTATTGGTTGATTTCGCGAAAATCGATTTTCGCGCAGAGCGCGGTGCCCACGCTGTCGCCGGCTGATCGAGCCACGCACGGCGGTCGATGATTATGGGCCCCGGGCACAGGAATCCTGGCACTTTCTCGCGCGCCCGACTCTTTTCTCCTCGCCCGGCGTATCCTCCGCCATCGGGGCGTCATTTCCTCCTCGACGGGGCGTCGGCGTATCTTGAGTTGTCGTGATTCTTCCGCCGGACTTCCCGCGGTATCGGGTCTGCAATCGCCCCGTCGGGATGTCGGCATCGCGCGCCGTCGCTGGGTCCTGAAAGCGTGATTCAGCGGCAGTATCGGAATTCTTACATGGCACAAACGGTAGGCAAGATAAGGGCGGCATTACCTGCGGACCCCCGCTTAAAAGGGTCTTCTTTGACTCCCTCGTTGCCCGTTCCTCTGCAATCTCCGGGAAGATTTTCCGTTGAGACGAGACGTCCGACAACTACAACGAGATCTTCATAGCCACCGATCTCCGCTGCACCCGCGGTATAACGCTCGCAAAAATCTCAACAAGTAATTAGATGGACAGCACGTGGGACGTCACACACACAAAGTACAAGAGAATACGCTTTTGCGTCCGCTCCCGAGCGGGAGGACGCAGGGCCCGCGGGATGTTATTGCGTAAGGGTCCTCAGGGCCTTGTGACGGACAGCAGCCTGCGGCTGTCACGTCACAGTACATTGTCGATAATTATATTATCCTCGTTGTCCACATCGAAATGTTTATTACCGAACATCATTCCATTATTCTCGAGACGAACACCGTATATATTGTCTATGTCTACATCGCTCTCTCGGTTACCGCTCAGGACAGTCACGACATATTTTTGACTCAGCGGACCAAATTGAGCTTGCAATGCTTTTCGTCCTTGCGACGTCTGTAATTGATTTCGAACAATCGTCGCAAGCGAATCATCCGTCGTTTCGAAAACATTCTCAAGCGATTCTATCGGTTGTACGGTTGTGGAACGCGGTGTGGAGGTTATCATTGGTACGTCGTTTGAAATTTGTAAATGATTAGATTTTTGCGGTTTTGCCGAGATATCGAACGAAACGTTCGACCGTTTTTTCTTACTGGCATATTCTTCCCCCTCTTCCTTCTCACGTTTACGGGTGAACGAAACGTTATCGATCGGCTCCTCTTTTATCGCGCGTACGCCGGAATTGTCAATAATCTTTTGCAGCGGTTTGATCAACGGTTCAAAGTGTCTCTTAGTCATGATATCCTCTTCGATCCTGCCGGTTTTTAGAGCACGATGTTTCTTTCGAATCGATTCGCTCGTTTTTTCAATTTCTCGCGATTTTCTCGCGCTCACGCATATCTTTGTTTTCAGCCATGTTAACAGAGAGTGTTGATCGCACGTTTCACTCCGACAAGGTATCAATAACGACTAACTGTTTCGCGGTATTGCAAACTCGTTAAATCCTCTTCTGTATCGCCCGTTAGCAAGTGCACTGTCCTTGTCTATCATCAAAAATCCATAATCACGCTGCCAACAATCGCGACATAATTCACTAAAGTCATCATACGACATGTCGGTGTTTACGTGATCGTTGTACACGTGTTTCAAGTTGGTACCGTCCTGCTTAAAGAGGATCAGCAGGTTGGCGTTATCGCGTATAAGATGTTTAGGTATTCTCGCGTATAACTGACAGAGATAAAAACAGTTGACGTTCGAGTGTCTACCCATTGAAAAATATTCTCTCACGACATCCTGCTTATCGCACGCAACGTCATCGAAGACGAAAATTGAGTTTGGACGCGCCTCGCTCGGTGGAATGACGTCACTGTTATTGGAGAACGTAAAGTAACCGATCTCATCCATCGACGACAACAAATTCTCCAGATATCGATATTTCGGCTGTTGTAGCGATTTCGAGTACACGTACACGTTCTCGAAATGTACACCGTGTGGACATTCCAACAAATTTATCAGAACGTTGGTTTTACCGCAGTTCGCACCATGCTTACGCCTCACCCCGCCGTCTCCCATCGATTGTAATTTATCGTCGTAATTCGTTACGCAAATCGTCAAAGGTTGTCGCACGAATCTCATGTTTTCCGAATCTGATTACACATCGGAATCGAACGTCCTATTTATAGGTGTGTGAGTGCGGTGTACGATCTATGGAAATACGCCTTTGTATATTTGCACATGCGTGATAGAGGTGCGTGTGTTTGTGAATGCAGGAGAAAGAAACGTATGCGTGCGTTCGTATGTGCTAGAGAGAAGGCGCTTGATAGAGAAAGACGTGTATGTGTGTGTGTGTGTGTGCTAAAAAAGGCACTTACGCATGTGTATACGTAACAGAGAAGACGGTTACACGTGTATGCGTGCTAGAGAAGGCATGAGTATGTGCGCGTATGTCTGAACACAGCGTGTAGAGAAAGAAGCGTATCGATGGTCGCGGGCTAGAGAAGGCGTGAGTATGTGTACGTATGTGTGAACACAGCGTGTAGAGAAAGAATATCGACATCAACGGTGCGATATCGCATATCGACGGTCGCGTGCTAGAGGTGTGTGCGTGCGTGTGTGCGTGCGCGAGTGTGTGTAAACGCAGTGTATGGAGAAAAGGAATGTATCGACGGTCGTGTGATGAGGAAAGCATGCAGGATTGAGGGGTGATTAAAAAAGATACGCGATATATCTATTATATATATATATATATATATATATATATATATATATATTTAAAATATTAATAATAGAATTATAAACTGTATAAAATAATTATAAAACTAAAAAAAGACATTGTATAATACATTTAAAAATACTACATATAACTATATCTAAATATAATCATAAAATATACCTAAAATAATATAAAATATAAAATATAAAAAGTACTATATAACTATAAAAAGTATATAATATTTTTTTCTTAATTTCTATAAAAATATATTTTCTATTTGATCTAAAACGTAATTTTGTGTAACCATTATAATCCCAGTTTTCCGATTTTTTTTGCTTTTCCACCACCTCCATTCCGAATAAATATCGTAACTCAAAAATATCCTCGTAGTTGTAATTGTTGTCATCTTCAATATCCCCCCATATCCAGTCATGATATTTTCGATCTATCCGGCGGCTGCACTGCACCCGCAATCGGTGCTGTTGGATGTTTACGTGCTGCGGAATGGATATCTCGGTTCTTAACATTACGTTGCCGGAACACATACACTAAAACAAGCACAAAGTATATTATTGAATTATTTATTAAAAATACGCACTATATACGTTGAAATATAAAAATGGTACTTACAATGATTGCAGGCAAATCGATGTATGCCGCCGGGTCTAACGGGGAAAAAGTTGTTGGATGGCGACGAGCTGTGCGCACCGCCTACCGGCTATGGATATATATATATCCTATAGCCGGGAAACTTTTTGGAAGTGCTATTTGCACTTCTTCCTCACAGCAAAGGCACTGCAAAAATGAATTAATATTAATATAAATAATATAAATTAATCTAAATAATATAAATTAATATAAATAATGTCAATTAATATAAATAATGTAAAAATAGGTAAGAAATACTTACAACCAGTGCCATTGTTTTGGAATTGTAAAAGTCCATTGTGCAAAACTTCAGACTGAACTAACGGTCAGTCCGGCTTCGAAGGCTACTGTTTATGATTTTGGTATTTATCATCCCCACGCTGTGGAGATGTTACTTGAGCTTATCGTCGATGCTCGAGTAAACTATAGCCCTGTGACGTTTCACTCATGGCTTGAAAACTATTTTTTCATAATAGTACTCGCACGGTTTTTTAAAGCGAATAATAAAAAAATTACTAGGAAACAAAAACCTCACAGAAACCACTATTTATAGGCATGCAAAATCGCGCATCGCTCAGTAGCAAACATGTATCTCATACTATCACATCCCTCCAATATTATAAATTTGAGCGCTAAACAGTTACAATTCGTACCAAAGATCGTTCTGTTACGCGAGTGCGCCAACTATATCGAACACGTGTGGGACAAGCTCCCGGAATATATAAAGACTGATTTCGAAGTTCAACAATATCGTCGCTGCAACGAGCATTATAATCAGCCGTGGCAGCAAACGCACATCGACAGACCCGCGCCGTTGATCAAGAAATGTACCGAATGCCAGCTGTCGCAAAGGTAAAAAGCGGCTGCGGTCATCTTTTGAATCGCGCGATAAACGTGCTTCCATTCGAGCTACATATTTCCGGTTATCAATTTTGCGGACCGGGAACGCACTTGGAAAAACGATTAGCTAGAGGCGATAGGGGTATAAATCCGCTGGACGCGGCGTGCCGCGAACACGACATTGCGTATTCTTGCAGCAACGAGCTCGCCGACAGACACGTGGCGGACGAGATACTCGCCGCGAAAGCACAAACACGCGTAATCGCGAAAGACTCGGCTCTCGGAGAAAGAGCAGCCGCCGCTGCCGTCTGGGCAGCCATGAAAGCCAAGTCAAAGATAGGTATGGGCATGAAGAAGAAAAAGAAGGTAACGAAAAAAAAAACGTATACTTCCGACAGCGAGACGAGGCGGCATGTTACCAATTTTACCGATGTTGGGCGCGCTCGGATCATTGATCGGCAGCGCGGCCGGTGTGACAAAGGTGGTAAACGACAGCAAAGCTGCGCGACGTCAGCTCGAGGAGCTGCAACGTCACAATCGCGCGATGGAAGGGCGCGGAGTATATCTCGCCCCGTACAGAGGCAGACGAGGGCTGTACCTCGCCCCGTACAAGTACGGAAAAGATGTAAAAGCGAAACGAAAAAATATGTCAAAGAGGCGTTAAAAATACCCGCAGGTGTGACGACGAACATGCAACTACATCAATTGGCAAAACGATTGTGTATCCCGTATTTCAGAGGAGTGTTTATGCGTAACGCGCTACCGACGAGCGGTGCGCGTCAAAACGAGAGCGGTATCGTAAATCTGGACGATGCGGAGGGCCCCGGTACTCACTGGGTGGCGTACGCAGAGAGGAGAAATCACATGGCGTATTTCGACAGTTTCGGCAATCTGCGGCCACCCAGAGAACTCGTACGATATTTTGGGGACAATGTGACAAAGATAAAGTTTTCTATACATTGAAGGAAAACTTATAATAAAGAAACCAGTTGCGGGATCTGATGTGACATTGGCAAATAATTGCGTCGCGTTCATGTTCGATGAGATTCGATACGAGCTCGACGGTGTGGAAATTGATCGAAACAGAAACGTCGGAATATCCAGCACCCTCAAGAACTATGTAACTATGTCAGCCGCCAGAAGCGTAATCGCAAGGAACGCCGGCTGGGATCCGTGGAATCCTCCGAACGGATACTTTAATTTTTGCGTACCGCTCAACATGCTGTTGGGATTTTATGAAGATTACAGACGCGTGGTGATCAACGCTCGCCATGAGCTGATTTTAATACGCGCGCGTAACGATAACAATTGTCTGATGGGAAGTTCAGAATTGGAGCCAAAGATTGAATTACTCAAAGTTCAGTGGCGAATGCCGCACGTGTTACTGAACGAAATAAATAAACTGTCGATGCTGCGTGCTCTGGAAAGCGGGCGATACCTCAGCATGGCATTTCGCTCTTGGGATCTATACCAGTATCCTTTATTGCAAAGCACAACCAAACATTCGTGAGCCATCAAGACCGCTACTCAGCTTGAGAAGCCTCGATACGTCGTTTCCGCTCTGCAGGCTGGTCGGAAGAATATCATGTCTGAAAACATGAGCCGATTTGATCATTGCAAATTAATCAATGCGAAACTTTATTTAAACTCGGAATGTTATCCGTACGATGATCTGAATCTGGATTTCGATAAAAATAAATGGTCGATTCTGTACGAGACGTATGCACATTTCTGTAAAAACTATTACGGATATGATTATCTCGAGCCGAATCAATCCGTCACCATGTTTCGACATAATGGTCCATTTGTGATTATCGATTGCTCTCGACAAAACGAATCGATCAAGAGCGCAACCGTGGACGTACGCTTAGAATTTGAATGCAGAGAAAATGTACCCGCGAACACTACCGCGTACTGTCTCATTATACACGATCGTGTGATTCAGTACAACCCATTGACCAACGTTGTGCGCAAAATTACCTAAGTGCGGCGCCACTTTTTCTCCAAAACAATATCAGGATGATATAAAAATTTATAACGCGTCGAGACGGATCACAGTATTCTCAACGACATCTGTCATGTCTGTACCAACGTTCGTGGATCTGCAAGGTTTCATCGTTGGTGGAGAATTTATCGTTAAGGAATTTGCCTCTCTCAAAGATGGATTTGAACTCACCCACTACATATTTACACCCACCTATCCATGGGAATACCTTACCAAGGCAGAAAGACGTCAGGTGGCGTGGTTGAAAGTGAATCATCACGGAATATCATGGGAGGATGGATTGATTCCGCACAGCATGGCTAGAGATTTAATTACCAAGGCAGTGATGGGTACAACTGCAACCGATGATGAAATTGTCGTGTACGTAAAGGGATGTGAGAAACGAGAATGGCTGCATGACTTACTCCTGGACGAGGCGAAAGAGGAAGCTAATGTCGAAAATATCGAGGTGCATTACGAAGACATAAAACCTCTAAACAAGTTGGACATTACGTACACTTACGTACTTACGTTGTCGAAATCATGTTAACAATTGCGCTTTACAGAATGTATTTAAACTGTTTAACTGGTGGTCTAGCAATAAAAAATAATTTTTTTATGTGTTGTGCATTTTTTTTATATTTCCATTACCCCCGTTTATATTTCCTCTTCCCCGTTTTATTAATTAAAATAGTTTTTTAAGTTAGGATAATTGATAGGAAAAAATAATTTTAAAACGTTTATAGAAATACATATTTATTTATTATTCAAAGCATCATATACAATTGTCTGATGCATAAACCATTAGTTCGCAGTCTACGAGCGAAGTTTTTACACATATTTCATCTAATAGCTTTACAGCATCGCACTTATTATTAATATTATTTTGCTGCAAGCAGTTTACAAATCGATTATATTTTTCTTTCACTACAAATATATCCCGCGACAATTTAAAGTATACATTATTGATGACATCTTCAAGATTTAGTAAAAATTGCACGGTCAAAGGTTTCATATACAAGGCTTTGTTATTTAATGTAAATTTTACGACACTCCCGTTATGTAATTTGACGAGTTCTATAAGAAGATTATCAATTCACAGCGATGTAACGGTGGTTGACTGCAGGAGTCGCTCAATATCCATGCGTTTCTCGATCATTATTATCCATACGTGACAGCGGTATCTGATTGCCTTTGTTGTCACCAAGAATCATCTCCACAAAAGGTTCAAGTCCCACACTGACTCCGATATCCAAATATTTGTAGGCAGTGACGGTTAAAGCAAATCGCCTTCCCAGGATGCGAGGAGTATAGCGTGGCTGCGATAATGTTCTGTAAAAAGAATATATCAAGTTATAGAAAAATATAGAAAATATATAGGATTTAAATATATAGGAGATTTTTTTTAATTAAAAATACTTACGATTTATCGCACCCATCATTCTGTTGGATCGGAACGTAATAGTTCATCTCGTACGTTTCTTTCTTTAGAAACTTCACAATCTGACTTCCACCAATTAACTGTTGCGGTAACGTTGTTGAAGCTTTACTGTTCGTATTCCACTAATTGACTGATGCAATAACGTTGTCGGGGGCTCTTTTTATGTCATTATCCCCTCCACAAAATATCTCATTTTTTATCCCCCTCTACAAAATATCTAATTCTTATCCCCTCCACAAATATCTAATTTTTAACACGTTCACTGCCGATTCATTATCTTGAAATTTAAGCTGCCGACGGTTCGGCGCTCCGTGAGATAAAAAATTTGTTTATAACAAGCAGCTACCGGATATGGTTAACGTTATTTGTTTATAGCTTCCAAGAGCTGCCGAATAAATTTATCAGCTGCCAACGATTCGGCGCTCCGTGCGATAAATATTCTTAGAAATTTGTAATTTATTATATCAGGTTGCAACTCGCATATTATTTTACTTAAAAATGTTTATACTGATAAGTGACAGAAAGACCCATACCCATAGATAAAAATTGTTTATACCTAATTACTACCCTTAGTCGCAGGGTCTAATTGTTTATATCAGGTTGCAACTCGCATATAGTTTTACTTAGAAAGGTTTAAGTAATTATTTATATCAGATTACAACTGAGATTACATAAATGTTTATACTGATAAGCGGTTATCGACTGGTATTTGTTTATATCAGGTTACAACTAGCATGTTGTTTACATAAAAGTTTGTACTGATAAGCGGCTGGTATTTGTTTATATCAGGTTATAACTGAGTTTATATAAAATGTTTATACTGATAAGCCCTTCCCCCGTCATACCCCCCCCGCGACGTCACACCCCCGCGACGTCATACCCCCTCCCCCCGTGACGTCATACCCCCTCTCCGCAAATACCCCCCCCGCCCCTCACCCCCTGAGATCCCATGGGTCAGAACCACCCTTCTATTCTTACTCGTCTATTAAATGACAAACTTTATAAAAACAATTTAGTAAGTAATAAACTTTAACTATTTCAGAAATATATATTACTTTTAGGTTAAATTTGACACATTTAATATATATATTAATATATATATATATTACTATATTACTATAAATATATATACTATTATATTACTATTATATACTATTAAATATAAAATATTACTATAAAATGTATATTACTTTTAGGTTGAATTTGACACATTTAGTATATATGTATATATACACTCAGTCGAAAAAAAAGCGGTACACCTAAAATTTGTCAAAAAATCATTAAACTTCCAATGACGATAACTACGCGAGTAATAAAGATAAAAAGGTTTCTAAAAAAAGAAATTAAAGCTTCAAATGTCTACTTTAAGAATTGATTTAGTAAAATTTTGCATAATAATTTTTTTCAAAATGGCGTATGACAAAGCGAGAGCATGCGAAATTGAGAAATATTGGTCCGAGTTTGCGACAATCCATGACGTGAGGCAAGTATCGCAACTTAATGGGATAAAAAGCATGCGATAGTACGGAGTTTTGCCGCGTCCCGTGATATTATTGTTTCTGCCCGGCATTTATTTTTAATAAAGTTCGTTGTTTGTCAAGCTCGGAGTCTAATTTTCTGGTGTGTCGTCCGCCCCTTCGTGTTACCGCAGTCGCCTGCTCCCTTACGATTCACCCCGCCCCTCTACCGTTAGGCAGAGCTGGTCGAGATTGTCGCGCGAGGATCGAGGACACCTTGGCGTATCGATTTTCGCGAATTGACGCGTCGTCGAGCGCGTCTGGCGCCCAACAATTTCTCGCGATAGCGTATGGCTGAGATTCGAGCGCGACAAGCACGGCATCGGGGGTATCGGTTACCCAGCCGGTCTTATTGTTTTTGCCCGCGGCTTTTCCGGTCAGGAAAAGTCGTGACAATATATACAGAGTGTCCCTAAGCACCCACGCCAATGCTTGTAAAGAGGTAGAAGGGATCGAGACAAACATAAATACCCAATATTGTTTGGGTTTGGTCCACCAATAATCGAGATATTAATTTTTTTAATTGTGCGAATGAGAGCGCGCGGAAGGAAGAGCTCGAGCCGCTCGAGCCGTAGCACGGCCCACTGTCTCGAGTATTGGCGCCGGCGGCCGGGAGGAAGAGGGAGAGTCGCGCCGCTCTGTGCTTCGCTGCTCCCACGTCCCACCGCACCGCGTCTAGACTCGCATCAATGGCCGCTCTCGCGTCCCACCGCACCGCGCCAAGACTCGCGTCGTTACACACATTCATGACAAATGACATAATTATGAATATAGTAAATTAATTAAAATTTTTGGTACATTCACGATAGATTCTTTCTTTTTCTTAAATATCTTATTTACAGTATCATACAATTCTAACTTTGTTTCTTATCGAATTGTATCGTACTGTTAAATCTTTGATAACGAAAACATTGATAAAAAATTATCCTAAAATTCACGATTGATTCTCAAATTGAGTTTTTTTATACGTGTATTATAATATTTGCCACATCGAGTTCTCTCATCGTTATCTTTTTCTCTTACACGATGTCTTCATAGATATTTTTTCATACTGCAACAATGAAACATACTTAACTAACAGGAAATGAGAGAACGATAGAAAATGATATCATTTCTTCAAATTTTTTCTTTTTGATTCAGAGAAATGATGGATTGTGAAATATAAAACGATTAGATTCTCGTGTTTTTTTTTTTAAATAAATCACTGAAAATCTATCGTAATTAGTAAGTATTTCGGATAAGTATTTCGCGCATTTTAGTACGACACCTCTCTCTCTCTCTCTCTCTCTCTCTCTCTCTCTCTCTCTCTCTTTCTCTCTCTCTCTCTCTCTCTCTCTCTCACTCACTCTCTCCCTCTCAAGTACTCATAAATACAATAAATATTATCACTTTTAACAACATCTTCACATTGTACTATCTACTTATATTTTGTGTAATTTAAATAAAAATTTTTATTAAACACGCTTGAAGAAAAAAATTAGCGAAAATTATCACTAGAACTGCGATAAATAATCAGCGCGATATTTTCTCTCTGAGTGTTGTATCGCGTTTAATATTAAAAGTGTTAAAGAAAAAGTAATCTCGTTAAAAAAAAATTTTATGACACATAATGAAACTCGAATAGTATTGATTGGAACTGTTGTTAGAAATGCTGTTTATTGTGTTTCTGTAAATACTTTAGAGGGAAAGATATTCTGCTAAATTCGCGACATACATCTTTTTATCTTTGTTTTTTTAATATAAAAATTGCAACAACGTTCTGCTTTACTCTTAGCTACAGTATTGCAGAGTCAAAAACTTCGCAAATCCACGAAAACGCTATCGTTTCCGCACCACCACCGAGGTAGATAGCTTGGCGCGTTTTTTTTTAAGTGGTTTCCCCAGTAGGCCTAATCCACTCTCATTATTTTAATTCAATAATTGCTCGAAATGTTTGCCTTGTGTTTCTAAACACAGTTCGGCTCTTCGAATCTGCTGTGTTGCACGGCGTATCATGTCTGGCGTTATTGTTTGAAAGGCCGCTGATATCGCTTCGCGCACCTCAGCTTCGCCACGTTCACGCATGTGCTCGACCTTCGTTTTAATGTGGCCCTATACGAAGTAGTCGAGCACGTTTAAATCCGGCGATCGTGGTGGCCAGGCGATTGGGCCACCTCGACCCATCCATCTATCTGGAAAACGTGCGTCTAAGATATCACGCACACGACGGGAGAAGTGTGCCGGAGCTCCATCATGTTGGAAAATCATATTATTCCGAACATGTAGAGGAATATCCTCTAAAAGAGGCGGCAACTCATTAATTAAAAAATGTCCGTATACTTCTCCATTAAGCCGTGGTGGCAGAAAGAATGGGCCAATCTAAAAATTAGTAGTAATTTATAAGAGCGGTAATTATTTGTAACAGTTATTAATATACGCGTCGAGTATATGTATAAGTATAGCAAAAGAAAAATTGTTATTTCGTAAGAATATTTACCAATCTATCGCCAATTACACCTGCCCATATATTAATCGCCCAGCGATATTGAAAGGAGATTTGACGAACGGCACGCGGATTTTCGTCGGACCACCTTACCATATTGCGTGAATTAAAAACGCCATTAGGCGTAAACGTAGCTTCGTCCGTATAAAAGAGACGGCTGGCAAATAAAGCGTCTCGTTGATACTTTGCGAGAAGTCCTACAATGTTTTATTAATGGTTATCATGTCTTGAAACCGTTATAATATTGAAGAAAAGAATTAAATAAGAAATCAAAAATACCTGCACAAAAGTGGACGCGTTGTATCTCATCCCGCGGAAGGAGTTGTTGTACGCGCTGATAATGGTATGGATGTAACCCATAATAAAACATTGTAGGACTTCTCGCACAGTATCGACGAGACGCTTTATTTGCCAGCCGTCTCTTTTATACGGACGAAGCTACGTTTACGCCTAATGGCGTTTTTAATTCACGCAATATGGTAAGGTGGTCCGACGAAAATCCGCGTGCCGTTCGTCAAATCTCCTTTCAATATCGCTGGGCGATTAATATATGGGCAGGTGTAATTGGCGATAGATTGGTAAATATTCTTACGAAATAACAATTTTTCTTTTGCTATACTTATACATATACTCGACGCGTATATTAATAACTGTTACAAATAATTACCGCTCTTATAAATTACTACTAATTTTTAGATTGGCCCATTCTTTCTGCCACCACGGCTTAATGGAGAAGTATACGGACATTTTTTAATTAATGAGTTGCCGCCTCTTTTAGAGGATATTCCTCTACATGTTCGGAATAATATGATTTTCCAACATGATGGAGCTCCGGCACACTTCTCCCGTCGTGTGCGTGATATCTTAGACGCACGTTTTCCAGATAGATGGATGGGTCGAGGTGGCCCAATCGCCTGGCCACCACGATCGCCGGATTTAAACGTGCTCGACTACTTCGTATAGGGCCACATTAAAACGAAGGTCGAGCACATGCGTGAACGTGGCGAAGCTGAGGTGCGCGAAGCGATATCAGCGGCCTTTCAAACAATAACGCCAGACATGATACGCCGTGCAACACAGCAGATTCGAAGAGCCGAACTGTGTTTAGAAACACAAGGCAAACATTTCGAGCAATTATTGAATTAAAATAATGAGAGTGGATTAGGCCTACTGGGGAAACCACTTAAAAAAAAACGCGCCAAGCTATCTACCTCGGTGGTGGTGCGGAAACGATAGCGTTTTCGTGGATTTGCGAAGTTTTTGACTCTGCAATACTGTAGCTAAGAGTAAAGCAGAACGTTGTTGCAATTTTTATATTAAAAAAACAAAGATAAAAAGATGTATGTCGCGAATTTAGCAGAATATCTTTCCCTCTAAAGTATTTACAGAAACACAATAAACAGCATTTCTAACAACAGTTCCAATCAATACTATTCGAGTTTCATTATGTGTCATAAAATTTTTTTTTAACGAGATTACTTTTTCTTTAACACTTTTAATATTAAACGCGATACAACACTCAGAGAGAAAATATCGCGCTGATTATTTATCGCAGTTCTAGTGATAATTTTCGCTAATTTTTTTCTTCAAGCGTGTTTAATAAAAATTTTTATTTAAATTACACAAAATATAAGTAGATAGTACAATGTGAAGATGTTGTTAAAAGTGATAATATTTATTGTATTTATGAGTACTTGAGAGGGAGAGAGTGAGTGAGAGAGAGAGAGAGAGAGAGAGAGAGAGAGAGAGAGAGAGAGAGAGAGAGAGAGAGAGAGAGAGAGAGAGAGAGAGAGAGAGAGAGGTGTCGTACTAAAATGCGCGAAATACTTATCCGAAATACTTACTAATTACGATAGATTTTCAGTGATTTATTTAAAAAAAAAAACACGAGAATCTAATCGTTTTATATTTCACAATCCATCATTTCTCTGAATCAAAAAGAAAAAATTTGAAGAAATGATATCATTTTCTATCGTTCTCTCATTTCCTGTTAGTTAAGTATGTTTCATTGTTGCAGTATGAAAAAATATCTATGAAGACATCGTGTAAGAGAAAAAGATAACGATGAGAGAACTCGATGTGGCAAATATTATAATACACGTATAAAAAAACTCAATTTGAGAATCAATCGTGAATTTTAGGATAATTTTTTATCAATGTTTTCGTTATCAAAGATTTAACAGTACGATACAATTCGATAAGAAACAAAGTTAGAATTGTATGATACTGTAAATAAGATATTTAAGAAAAAGAAAGAATCTATCGTGAATGTACCAAAAATTTTAATTAATTTACTATATTCATAATTATGTCATTTGTCATGAATGTGTGTAACGACGCGAGTCTTGGCGCGGTGCGGTGGGACGCGAGAGCGGCCATTGATGCGAGTCTAGACGCGGTGCGGTGGGACGTGGGAGCAGCGAAGCACAGAGCGGCGCGACTCTCCCTCTTCCTCCCGGCCGCCGGCGCCAATACTCGAGACAGTGGGCCGTGCTACGGCTCGAGCGGCTCGAGCTCTTCCTTCCGCGCGCTCTCATTCGCACAATTAAAAAAATTAATATCTCGATTATTGGTGGACCAAACCCAAACAATATTGGGTATTTATGTTTGTCTCGATCCCTTCTACCTCTTTACAAGCATTGGCGTGGGTGCTTAGGGACACCCTGTATATATATATATATATATATATATATATAATTTATAACAAATAATATATATATATATATACACTCACTCGAAAAAAAAGCGGTACACCTAAAATTTGTCAAAAAATCACTAAACTTCCAATGGCGATAACTACGCGAGTAATAAAGATAGAAAGGTTTCTAAAAAAAAGAATTTAAAGCTTGAAATGTCTACTTTAAGAATTGATTTAGTAAAATTTTGCGTAATAATTTTTTTCAAAATGGCGTATGACAAAGCAAAAACACTCAAAATTGAAAAATATTAGCCTAATTTTGCGACAATCCATTGCATGAGGCAAGTATCGCAACTTAATGGGATAAAAAGCATGCGATAGTACAGAGTTTTCTCTTCAAAATGCTTTTTTACTCGTCTCGATACGATGATTTTTCGCTGAGATATGCGCATTTGAATAAAAAGGCAGTTTTTTCCTTTAAATGCGCATATCTCAGCGAAAAATCATCGTATCGAGACGAGTAAAAAAGCATTTTGAAGAGAAAACTCTGTACTATCGCATGCTTTTTATCCCATTAAGTTGCGATACTTGCCTCATGCAATGGATTGTCGCAAAATTAGGCTAATATTTTTCAATTTTGAGTGTTTTTGCTTTGTCATACGCCATTTTGAAAAAAATTATTACGCAAAATTTTACTAAATCAATTCTTAAAGTAGACATTTCAAGCTTTTCGCTCGACGACGCGTCAATTCGCGAAAATCGATACGCCAAGGTGTCCTCGATCCTCGCGCGACAATCTCGACCAGCTCTGCCTAACGGTAGGGAGCGGGGTGAATCGTAAGGGAGCAGGCGACTGCGGTAACACGAAGGGGCGGACGACACACCAGAAAATTAGACTCCGAGCTTAACAAATAACAAACTTTATTAAAAATAAATGCCGGACAGAAACAATAATATCACGGGACGCGGCATGCGGCGTTCCGACGATGCGGCGCCACGGCGCGAATTAAACCAAAAAGAAACGCGAACGATACGCGGGAAGCTTCCGCGGCAGGCACGCGGCCGACAAGGACGGGCGGTGAAATCTTCCGCGCACAGTTATTGTAACACAGGCAACCCAGTGGGTCGCTCTGTGGTGCCACCTCGCCCAGAAGAGCATATGCCCGTAATAACCCTTTACTACTTTCGCGGGAACACACCCACCCCGAGAAGGGCGATGGAAAAACCCAGCAGTGCCTGTGGGCGAGTCACAGAGATGAGCAGTTTAGCCGCACGGGGCGCAGCCTGGCTGCGCCCCGGGCGCCCACGGGGAACCTCGGGGAGGCCCACTCATCTGCGTTCCGCCCGGACGCACACTCTGACCCTGCTTGGTAGTTGTTTTAGTTTTGGTGTGGATTTTGTGTGGAGAGTGTTAGTGTTAGTGATGTTGTTGAGTTTTAGTGTTAGTGTCATATGCATTGCAATTGGATTAGGGACGGACTGTTGCTGCACCGTTGAAGAAGAAGATTTTTGTGGTCCCATCCGTGGCTAACTCGGGATGGCCCTCACAACGCTGATGGGGGATTGCGTTGGGGCCTGCTCCTACTTCAATTCCTCGGACGGGTAAGCGCACAAATTTGGTGCAGCACTCGGGTCGTGGGGAGTTGTAGGGCAGGAAAGAGAGAGAGAGTGTGTCCCTGCTGTGCTCCTAGAGCAGGGAATGAGAGAAAGAGAGAAAGAGGGAGAGAAAGAGGGGGGGGCTGTGTTTGGATCGTTTAGAGTGGGTCCAATTAGGTTAGCATTTGCCGGACAGATTCCCGTTAGGGAAAGGGGGAGAGAGAGAGAGAGAGAGAGAGAAAGAAAGAGAGAGAGAGAGAGAGAGAGAGAGAGAATCGTCTTAAGGTTAAGGTGTAAGGCATCGTGCCGAGAATCTGTATGGCCACTGAGACGTTAATTTAAGTGGTCGCCAACGATCCCTCCGGGGCACCTGCCGCCCCCCCAGAGTATCCAGGCTTGATGACACAAGGTGGCTCTGTGTCATTTGACCTTTACTTCCACTTATTAAGAATTGCGTATATGGGTAAGACATTTAATTTTAATAAAATAAGTAAAACAAGGAAGATAGTAGCAAGCTCGGCGGATAGGGAAATGATGGCAGCGTCCGCAGACAGGGCGGTGGTTTATAGAAGTGGGGGATTAGGAATAGGAGGAGAAAAGAAAGGAGGCTGAGGTATAAGGGATGTTGGAAAAGTGGAGTAGAGAATAGGGGAGACAGTAACAGTGCAGATAACACGCTCACTAATAGGGTTGAAGTACTAGCCCCTCCACAAGGTGCCCAGTCAGGCAATTATCAAAAGAATAACACCAAGTCCCCAGACGCCATCGAGAGCCACACTATGGGCTCGCCCAGCCGTCCGCACAGGGAGCCGAGGAAGGAGCCGTCGCCCAAGCCGAGGGAGCCTCCCCAGTCAAGCCCCGAGCAGGGTCACGGCTCAGAGGGCCGCTAAGAACTGCCAGCCAATCAGAGGGCATTTGCCTCGATGAATTGTTGGCGGCCAAGCTCCCGGCTGTAAGGGTCCTGGTGAGCAGGTGCGATTGGGCAGTGAGACATTTGGTGAAGAGCAGAGAGAGTCAAGTGGACCTTAACGAGGAGGTAGAGGGTCCGAGTCTTTCCTCCACATTAGCAATGCCGGACACACTGGGCCGAGATACAATCATAGGAACTGATAACTTGCTGCCGTTGTTGAACGTGAGACCCGTTACGTGTTCTTGCAGCTTAAGAGTCCTTCTCAGAAGGTGTGATGAGACTATCAATATCAGAAGAGCAACAGGGAGCAGCGAACTGTCCCCCCTCAGAGCCCCCCCGCCGAGGCCACGTGCCGCTCCAGTACCTCCAAGGGTGACCACGTCAGATCCAGTGCCCACTCCCTCCATTCCATCGACTTCTGGTTGTTCCGAAGTAGCAGAGGTCAGAGTGTTGCAATTGAATACGAGAAGATCTATCGCTGTTACAGGTGAAGTGCGCCAGCTAGTTGCCGAAAAGCGACTTGATGTCCTGCTTCTGCAGGAACCATACGTAAGAAAACAAGGTGTGAGTCACACGTTTTATGGACTGGGAACGAAAATGAGTGTTGCCGCCATACGTTCTCAACGCCCGATGACTATGGTAGCGGTATGTAACCCCCAGTTTCAGATGCTGTTCGTTTCGCAGTTGAGCACTACTCATTGTGTCTGCGCAGAGATATCAGCCCCGGGTTTTTCCTTTTATGTAGTGTCACACTATTTTCAGTATAGGGATGAAATTGGGGTTCACCTTAGGCATCTCGAAAGCGTGCTTAAATCACTTAGAGGGAAGAGATTATTAGTGGCGGTTGATTCAAACGCACGTTCCCCATTATGGGGTCCTCAAAGGGCTGATAAACGGGGGGAGCAACTCGAGGGCCTTATTGGGGCCTTCGAAATGCAAGTGGTCAATGACACAAAGCAGGGACCCACCTACAGATCGGCAAGAGGTTCATCTTTTATTGACGTAACCTTAGCGTCGCCTTCTATACGTCAATTCATCAGGGACTGGAAGGTGAGGAGTGATTGGACGACAAGCGATCACAGCGCGATTGATATTAGATTGAATGTTCCGAAGACCGCAGCGAAGACTTGTGTCAGCAGCGAAGCGAGGTTTGACACTAACAGAGCAGACTGGGAAGAATTCTCAGAGAGTTTAGTTAGCCTCGCGAGAGCAAACCTCGAATTTCTAAGCTCTTCTTCCAAAGCAGATGTAGAAACCATGGCACGTACACTATCTGAAATTATTATTGAAGCGTGTAGAGCGTCTATGCTGCGGAAGAGGAAATTCCGGAGGTCGAATCCCTGGTGGACAAGAGAGCTGAGTGTCAGAAAGAAGACTGTGGCCCATCTAAGGAAAAGACTCCAGAGGCAGAGAATACCTGATAGTTGACTGTTGCAAGAATACCGCTCCTCCTTACGGTCATATAATAAGTTGGTCAAAAAGACAAAGAGGGAAAACTGGCGAAAGTTTGTCACGTCGCATGGCAATGAAGAACCCTGGGGTCTTGTGTACCGTCAGCAGGCGGATAAGTTAAAAGTGGAGAAAGTTCTTAGCACACTCAGAAAGGGAGAGTTCTCCACGTGCACAATTGATGAGACCGCCACCTGCCTGCTAGATGCACATATGCCGGAAGACCGATTAGAGGAGGATACACTGGTCCAGCAACAAATCAGGCGCGAAGTGCAAGCAGTTCCAGATACAGAGGATGCCCCTTCATTTATGGAAGAAGAGATAGTCGAGCTAGCTAAGTCTTTCAAGAACAAAAGAGCACCGGGCCTCGACCTCATAGAGGTTGATGTTCTTAAAGTAGCGGTGAGGACTATTCCCAATCAATTCGCAAGGTTATTTAATGCGTGCATGCAATGGGGCGTCTTCCCCTCGGTCTGGAAGGAGGGACAATTGATAGTCCTCCTTAAAGGGGATGACAAAGATGAGAAGGATCCCAAATCCTACAGGCCTATATGTCTTCTCTCGGTAGTTGGAAAGCTCTTTGAGAAGCTTCTCAAAGTACGCCTCCTGGAAACATCTTTGGCATCAGGTAGGATATCTTCCCGGCAATTTGGTTTTATGCCGGGAAAATCCACAGTAGACGCAATTAAGGAATTACGTGATATAGTGTCTGCGTCAGAAAATCGGTATGCTGTGGCGTTGCTTTTTGACATCTCGGGTGCTTTTGATAATGTTTGGTGGCCACTCATCCTCAAGAGCCTGAAGGATCGGGACTGCCCTAGCAATATCTATAGGGTTTCAAAGCTATTTTAGCGATCGAACTATGAGCATTTCGGGGGTCAACTTCAAAGCTTCCAAAAGGGCCACTAGAGGATGTCCACAGGGTTCAGTGCTTGGTCCCTCGTGTTGGAACCTCATGTTTGATGATCTGCTGAAAACTCTAGAAGATAGTTTGGGAAATCGTTTTGTCGCATACGCAGACGATCTCGTGGTCCTCGTAAGCGGTAACTCGCGAAGAGAGCTGGAAGTGGAGGGTCAACTAGTCACCAACCAGATAGCGGAATGGTGTAAGTTCGCTAAGCTTAAGATCTCGGGGCACAAGACTGAGGCAATCTTACTGAAAAGCGACGAGATTCAAAGGGCCCCTATCGGCAGAAGAGGCGGAAAGCGCCCGGATAGGAAAAGAAGGGGGAAGAAAAGGGTCGTTAACTTCCAAAACAGGCCGCCTATCATCAGGATTGATAAGACCAAAATTAAATTTAAGGAATCGGTTAGGTATCTTGGGGTAAATTTTGACAGAGGCCTAAGAATGAGGACCCACTGTCACTACCTCAGCAATAAAGTATGTTCGATTTTCGAGAGGTTAGGTAGGCTTGCTAGGACTCAGTGGGGTCTACGAAATAGGGCTCTGTCCATTATTTACAGGGGAGTGTTTGCACCAACGGTAACATATGCCGCAGCGGGATGGATGGACCTGTGCACAAAAAATGATCTTAAGATTTTAAGAGCAATGCAGCGGCGTGTCCTCATCTCCACTACAGGGGCATACCGTACAGCCTCGTGGGAATCCCTGTGTGTGGTGGCTGGATCAACTCCAGTGGATACGCTCCTCTCAGAGAGCAGAGCAAGATACGAGATAAGGAGGGGCAGGGACGTAACACTAGGTAATAGTGTTATTAGAGGAAATGAGGAGAACGCTGTTAAGCAGGTAAGGCATGAGGTGATGAAAATCTGGCAGAGCAGCTGGGATTCCCCCACAAAGGGCCGCGGTACCTTTGCATTCTTCCGGGATATTGGCACGAGACTACGGGCAGAATGGGTCAGGCCTAACCATTGGGTTACTCAAGTTTTCACAGGACATGGAAGTTTCCAGTCGAGGTTGGCCTCGATGGGTCTGGCAGATGACAAGTGGTGTAGCTGTGGAGCTGAGGACACGGTACAACACGTCCTGCTAGAATGCCCGAGATTTGAATTGCAAACAGAGGTAGTAAGAGAGATAGTCCCGTCCGGGGAATGGAGATGGCCGGAGGTGGCGCAGTTCCTAGTGTCAAATCAGGAAGCATTTTCGCTACTGAACGAATTTTGCTCGCTTACGCTATGGATGAAGAACGAGGAGGACCAGACAAGCGTCCTCGATGATAACGCACAGGCGAGGGCAACAGAATGAGCGAAGGGTCGCCAAGAGTATCACTAGCTTTCATCCTAGCGCACAAGGAGACAACAACCAGCAGATGGTCAGCCCATGAGGGCACTGGGCCTTGAGACGGGAAGTGTGACCATCTTTCTGATACTCAACATGTGGGGAAAACATCCAGGGGGGGAGAATAGGGAAGAGAAGCAAAGTAGAGTAAGTAGCAATGGTGATAATAATTTATCTACTCAACCTCCACTGCTATCGCAGTTTCCTGAAAAGCAAAGCTGAAAATAAAAGCTGAAAATAAGATTGGTAATTAATGTATATATACATTACCCCGGTTCTGTCGCTTCCTTCTTGCGGAAGCGCAGGGCCCGAGGGGCAGCGCCACTCCCCCACCACCAAACCCGGCCAAAGGCAGGGGTCGGCGGAGAGGGGGCGGGTCGCCACCAGGGAGGTTGGGAAAGGGAAGGTGGAGGAATGATTAGGGTTAGGTTGTGACCGGATTACCGAATGACGTGACTCACGAGTTCGGACAAGTAAAGACTCGCAAACCTTTTGTTGCAGGTTTTCACAGTCGCCAGCCCCTTTATCCTTATCAAGAGGCAAGGTGTGGTGTCCCGGAATCGTCGCTCTGCTCAGGAACGCCGGAACGCACGTCGGTGTTGCTTCCGTCGGATGGACAGCTACCACTAGCTTGATTATATCCCAGAGGAAATTCACAACACACGAACTTCGAACGAACTTATGACTAATTCCTTTTCTCTTTTCTTTCAGGTGCCGCCGTCGTCTCAGGATCGTCCCCAGGATCGCCTTCGTCGTCCCACAGGAACTTCGCCAGGTAAGTGTATTTTTATTTTTAGGTTTACCCGCGGTCCCGTTTTTAATAGGATTACTTTCTTTTCAGGTTGCCAGGAATATCCACGAGCTCAGGAACGGACACTCAGACAGGTAAGTGAGAGATAACACTATGTTGTTTTTTTTTGGTAACAAATAACAAACAGTACGCTTTATTAATAAGCTTGGTGTCACATATGTCACATAAGTCCCGAACGCGTCGCTTCTTCACAATCGAGTCGACACTATCACTATTCGGGAATCGAACCTACTCGCATTCGGTCGATTTTTAATGTTCTTAATTACTTGCGCACGCACGCTCGAACTCTCTTATCGAAGAGATGGTTATGCCGAAACGCGCGAGAGCTCACTCTCTTTAACGTGCATAGCACGGAACAGTCGCACTCGCGATGTCACGTATCTCGCTTTCCGTGACTTTTGCTATCGGATGTCTATAGCGCGCGAAAACTCTTATTTGGTATTCCGCGGTGTTAGCAGGTTGATATCCGGCGCGCGAAAACTCATGAGAGTTCTTAACGCTCGCTTTTATACTTCCGAGAGGGACGCTACCCCCTCTCGTCGGGATCCGCCAATCGTACGCATGACGCTGCCGGGAGCGCTCGGGCTTCCCCCTCCCGCCAGGTTCTGCCAACCGCGCGTGGCGTCGGTTTCCCCCACGGATGTCGGAGGTGTTGCCCCCACTCTCTGTTGCGCGGCGTTGCTGCGCTGCGGGCATCTCGCTGGGTTGCCCCCTCCAGTCTGGCGTATCCCTTCCTTTTCATTGAAGATTGCACTTGCAAGTGCAAATAATTGGGTGTGAATTGCACTTAAAGTGCCATCCACACAGATTATGTAATTTTATATAGAAAATGCTTATTAAAGCCAAGAAACTAAAAAATGCATCGAATATGCATATGACACTAAGAATGTCGCGTTGAGTCTAATAAAAATAATATTTAACAAAAAATAATGATAGCACACTAGTTGTGCTTCTAACATAACTATATTGCATGTAAGAAAACTGAGAGAAATTGATTTTTCAAACGCCGCTACGCGAATACAGGTAAGCATAGTACTACAATTATGATAACTATCAGGAGTATGATTACAAGGGTAAGTATAATTATAATAGGTAATTCTAACATAGTGATAATATTTATTTAGTAAACTTAAAACAGAATGCATGCAAATGCAAATAAACTTTTATGATATATTAGATATATAAAAAATTACGAACTTTGAATATATAACAATAAACTAGGAACTCTGAATATATATATTGAAATGCTATATAGTAAATTTGCGCCTTACATAGAAATAAACTTAAATTTTTTTAAAAGTCATCGAATGACACGAAAACGGACGCGATTATTTTTCGCGGGGTAAGGCACTATCTTGTGGTCGGGCTGGTTATTCCTACTGGCCCTCCTGGTTGGTGCGGTCATCAGTGCGCTGGAGGACAACGCTGACCACGCTCTTGCCCTGTATCAATTTCTTTTCTGCTCTGGTCACTAAGAACTTCGGGGTCGCCTCCTCGGTGTATTCCTCTGCCTTGGCCGGAGGTCCGGGCTGCTGGACGCCCTGAGAGGACGGTCTCAAGGTTAGTTTAGGTTAGGTTGGGCTAGGTTAGGTGGGTCGCCACATGGGAGTCCTTAGTCCTTGGGCTTTGGCTCGTGGCGGTGCTGTGTTTGTTGTTGGTCACATTTGGGCCTTGGTTCGACTCGTGACCATACTGTGTCTTTCTGGGGGCAAGTTGGGAAGGAGGATTGGGTAGGGGAAGTTAACGGGGAGAGGGGGATAGTTGTGCCGCATGGGAGTCTTTGGCCTTGGGTATTAGGCGCTGGCTCGCGGCGGTGCTGTGTTGTGAGTTTGGCCACATTTGAGCTCTTGACAGCTCGTAACCGTGCTGTGTGCGTAGATAGGAGCGCGTCTTTTATGAGACACGCGTGTGGGGTCTCGTCTATCCTGCAAGACAAATCCCCTGGTCCGAAACCGTATCTCAGCGGTGCGGTGTGGTAGCCGCCCCACGTGAGCACAGTCCCAGACCGATTAGTCGTCTAGGACGAAATGGGTGCAGTTAGCTTCTCCGTCGACAAGCTGTCAGGCCCTCGGGATATTGAGCCCTCCCACCATGACAAGGTCGCACCCACGGGAGGGATCTTCCGCGCACAATGAATTTCGGGCGTTCGCACGTGCCGACACTCCCGGCAACTATAGATCCCGACCGCGTGGCTCACGAGGGTCACACAGCAATCGCCGGCCGCTGCCGCCCTTTACCCCGTCGCGAAACCGGAAGTCCCGTCCACCCGCTACTCGCGACGCGATACTCGCTCGCGCGAGGGCTTTGCGGCGCACACGGTCGAGGGGAATCTCCGACGGAACCCGAGCGTCCTCACAACCGTCCTCCCCGTGGCTCGGCGCGTTGGCGTCCCGCCCGCTTGCATCCGATAAATCCCCAATTACTTACGCGAACGTATGACCGCCCTGCGGCTCACGCGAATCACGCACCAACACACAAACGGATGCAGAACGGGCCCGGAGACACCTCGCCGGCCGGCAACCGCTCACACTGAATTATCCTGGCAGGCCACCTCACCGATAACGTCCAGGCGATGTCCTCCCTCGTCTCTAGGCTCGTCCCTTGGCTCTCGCTGAGGCCTCGCACAAGCCACCGATACTTAGCCCTTCGAGGCACGACACGCGACCTTACGCTTAGACCGCTCGCACGCAAAAGCGGGGTGGATCGCGGTCGATCCCGGATCGACGCCGCGACCCCCCGTTCGGTCATGCGCATTGTTTCCGCGCCGCGACCCAATTGCTGCAAGGCACGCAGTCCTGCGTACGCAGGGACGTGCACGCCGTAATCTTTCCGGGGGCCTCGCAGGCCCCCGCGAAATTTTCTTTCTCCCGCTGGGCCACTTCCCGAGCCGGGGCAGCGCACGCGGAGACCTCCGTTCCTCGCGAGAGGACTCGACGCCTCCCCCGATGCGTTTGGGTCCCATCCGGGCTCCTCCACAGCCCTCCGGGATGTTCCGTCGTGGTGTTGGCGGGCACCGCCGCTTTAGGCTCCGGCCGTGGCTTTCCCGGGCCACGCCGAGTTCCCGTGCGGGCCGCGTGCTCGTCTCTCCCGGGCACCGGTGGCGTCCTTCCTCCTTCCCCGCATCGCCGTCGCTCTCTCTCTTCCTCTCTCGCTTTCTCGCCAAATTCCATCGAGAGGCGGTCGCCGCGCAAAGAAACCAAAAATATGTAACATTAATAATACGCTCGTTAGGCCCGTCGCGGTTCCCCATGGAGATCCTCTCTCGCCTCTCACCTATTTTCCCCGTACGGCGCAAATTCGCAGCCTGTGACGGGGGAGGGACGCTGCTACCCGTGGCAGCTAAGCTACCACGTCACAATATATATATATATATATATATATATATATATATATATATTATTTAGGTTGAATTTGACACAGTTAGTATATATTATTTAGATTGAACCAAAGGTATATATCACTTAGGTTGAATTTGATCAATAGTTTTATTTTGAATTTTTGATTTTTTTTAAAGAAAAATATTACTTAGGTTGAATTTAAATCAAAAATATTATTTTGAATTTTGTAATTTTTTTCTTTAAAGGAAGACCACACACTTAGCGCCTTTTTTACCTTTTCTTAAAAAGGTAATTTTGTTTTGCATTAACTGTGCACCTTGTAATTTTTTTAATATTTTTGCAGATTAAAGACTTGAGTATTTTTGCGCAAAACGACGTTAAAAGTACCGTGTTAAAACTAATGCAAGAAATTATGAGCAACGCATTAGTATCTAATTATAGTTTTTATGGAGCCCACAAAAAACAAGCTTTTGAAAAATTAAAACTTTATGATGTTATATCAAGTAAGTAAGTCAAATTATATCAAAATAAGCTAGCAAATGCTGATGATTTAATTATAACTTCTTATATCATTTTATTTCTTAATCTATTACAATATATTTAAAATAGCAATTAAATTATAAATTAAATTAATTTTAATTTGTATAGGTGTTGTCCGCTGTCGCTTTACAAATTCTCTCGTCACCAACAAGGATATAAGTGATCCTATCAAGTCATGGCTACGTCATGCCCCTGCACGCTTGTCACGAAAACAAAAGTAAATTTAATTTAGCATATATTTACATAGTTCATTCTATAAATTTTATGTATTCTATAAAGTAATGTATTTAATTTTCCAAAATATGGAATAATTTTATCATTTATTATTCCATTAAACTTTATTTCATTAAGTAATCGCTGCAAAAAAGCTAAACAAACGTACGTTATCATATAAGATAAATTATGAATAGGATAAACTGGGAATAATGGAAAAGATGGTCACATCATTTTTCTAATTATCACTAAATAACGCGCTCTTAACCATTCTCAAAAATAATCAAAATTTACAATGATTTATGTGTATGTACCATTTGAAATATCACTATTGTGAAAATGTATAATATGTTTTTGCTTTTGTCTACCTGCAAAGTTGTTTATATATCTACTAAAAATTGTTTAAACATTGACTAAATTATAGTTAAACTGTCATTAGTCAACGTTAAACATGTAATAAAAATATATAAGTTGTAGCCTATTGTATAATTTCTATTTCCGTTTTTATTTTTTTATAAATACTAAAGCGATTTTTCTCTTACAATTTAAAATAGCCTATCATGTGAAATCATAAGTTTTTTATTATTTTACAAAATGTCAGTTATATACACACGTATACACATACGCAATAGTTGTACAATTTTAACGTAAAACATGTATAGTCAACTGTGCTATCACGAGACCTCTTGTGTATCTTTACGCGATAATATTTGTCCTGCAAAAGTCAAAATGGATAGCCAATGTTTATTTTGTAATATTTTGATAATATGAATTTTCTATTAAATTTTCTTTTTAAATTTGATAATATGTGTTTTAAATTTCAGTAAAATATTACCAAACATTAAAAAATAACAAAAATTAGAATATTTTATTAATGACTTAAAATAATTATGACCATCTTACTCTAGTTTATCCTATATAAAAATCAAATAAAATAAACTGTTTCCATGCTACATTAAAAAAAGTAAATAGGTCAAAGAAAAATTTTTAGAGAAAATATTGATATATAAACTCGTCAACAAAATTATCGCATACAAAAATTTGTGTCAAAATTTTGAATAATTTCAAATAAGTATAACACGCAAAAAATCATCGCATTTTTATTTTTCAACAACTATTTAACTATTTTAAAGTTTGAACTTTTTACTTTCGAATGAATTTTAGCGATTTCATTTATCGTTGTCTTTCACGAAACGGCACAATAATAAAACTTTGACCCGTCAAAATATCAATTCGTATTCTGTATAATAAAAACGTTTTTCAGAAAGGCGATAACAAATGTTATGCACGATTCAATGATAGTCAATGACGAAATCAATGAATTGTCACAGGTTGACAATACTGTGGCTAAGAAAAGTAATGTGATTGATGAGGAACATGAGAACATATCAAATAACGATGATGCAGAGATTTGATGAACATTTGATAAATATTAACAACTTTTACGCAATTGTTTTATGGGTTTAATATATAAAATATATAAAAATATATATTAAAAAATATAAGTTTTTAACAAAAAATGTAATTATTAATAAATATACATTTATATGATACACGAATAAACATTATTGTAAAGACAATCATGCCCATATTCATGTCCCATAACATACGTACGCGATATTACTTATAATTCTAAAAATCTTTTATTTTTTAATTTGTTTTTTATTGTAGAATTATCATTTTAAGTTTGTTCAAAAAATTACCTGAGTATTCTCAGGTGTCATTTTATTTTTGTTTCACATTCGATGAACAACAAGGACAAATATATATGACACGTGCAGAGCACTCAAGCGATGTTTCCGAATGCAGCCTTATTTTTATTTTGATTTTACAATATACTGCAATGTTTTTAAAACAACATTAGAACTCTCGTTGATAATAAGTAACAACACATGCTTACTATCAGCGCAAGTTCTAATTTTTTGCCTTTCTGGTTTCTGCTTTCTTCCCAGACAACAAATTTACATCCACAGTACGTCCTTGGGATATCTTGCTAGTTATCCCGAGATTGTAACGAGATGGTCTCATGGGATATCCATTGAATCGTAAATGTCCACTTTCTTTATCGTCGGCAAGATCGTCCTACTGTTGTAAAGAAAGTGGACATTTACGATCCAATGAGTATCTCATGAGACGATCTCGTTACAATCGCGGGATAACTAGCGTGATATCCCAAGAACGTACTATAGATGTAAATTTTAATGTCATCTTGATGTCTTATGGAGATCTTGGGCTATCATAGGGACGTCTTTAGGACGTCAGCAAGATCATCCTACTGCGGTAAAGAAAGCGGACATTTTTTATCCTATGGGCATCCCATGAGACGATCTCGTTACAATCGCGGGATAACTAGCGTGATGTCCCAAGGACGTACTACGGATGTGAATTTTAATGTCCTCTTGATGTCTTATGGAGACTTTGGGCTATCGTAGAGACGTTTTTAGGACGTCAGCAAGATCGTCCTACTGCGGTAAAGACAGTAGACATTTTTTATCCTATAGGCATCCCACGAGACAATCTCGTTACAATCGCGGGATAACTAGCGTGATGTCCCAAAGACGTACTATGGATGTAAATTTGTTGTCTGGCGGATTCTTTGAACGAATTCTTGGCTCAATTCGATTTAATCGCCCGCGCGAATTCTTGGAGCGATTCGACGAAAATTATCGCTTTAGCCTCTTGCCTGAGGGGAAAGGCTCGCGCCGTCTTGGAATCTGTCCAGGATCTAGAGAAATTGGATTATTCAAAATTGGAGTTACGTTTTGGGGAGGGGCGCATTTCACAAAATTTTTATTCTCTATTTACGAATCGAAAACAGAATTTTGGGGAGGATTTCGCATGTTTCGGGGCGGAATTAGAAAGGCTCGCACGGCAAGTGTATCCTAAATGTCCCTTTTCGGTACGAGATAAAATTGCTTGTGCACAATTTGTGTCCTCTCTCGTGGACGGTTATATGAAAAGAACCCTCCAATAAAGGGAGTGGCTTCTCTCAAGTCTGCCGTTGAAAGGGCGAAGGCGATTTAAGATATACAGGGTAATTTTGTGGGCAAAATAAATTTTGGAAAAAGGGATGAGAACGAGAAAGGAGACAATTTTTTAAATGATGGAAATGAGGGAAACGCAGTTTAGTTGATCTCGACCGGGAGGGGGAGATCAACTTATATTTTTAATTTTTTGAAGAAATTCTAAAATTTAGCTGAAAATAGAGTTAAGAATGCCTCTGATTCTTTTTATTTTAAAGGAAAATTATATATAAAAAGTAATAACTTGATGATCGGAGCCCGGCAAAAAGCGAAAGTTAATTTTATTGTTAGGAAAAAAAAGTTGTTGCTTGTTTTGTTTTGGTTTCAGGGAACTTGACGATTTGTAACGATACGCAAGCTGGAGAAGGCTGGGAAGGCGATCATATCCTGTTTGTTGAGCAGGAAGAATAAAAATAAAAAGGAATTGAAGACTGTCTTGCTCACGGTTTTCGACCGTGGTTTTACGTGAGACAAAGGGCAAATGCCGAGAAAGGGACAAGGTTACCTTTAAGGGCGCAAAGGAGTCCACGGAAAATTACCTCCCCCTTGTCCGAAGAACAAGTGTTGTGAGCGTTTGCCCGTTTTAGGAATTTTTTCCCGTCGGTAGTTGGGATTCGTCCTGCCTTAAGGGTTAGGACCCAAAGGGTGAAGGTTCGGCTCGGTGTATGAGAGAAAAGAAGACGCTTCTTACTTGCTTGTTCGTTGTCTTTATTTCTTTCTCTTGCGCTTACAGTCAGCTGTGTTGATGTCACGTAACACTCGCGATAAGGTTTACGGTATGCGACGATGCTCGGTCGCTGTTATGATACTCTCCGCTCGGTCACGGCGTGGTCGCGTTTATATATTATATCTGGCGCAATTTCGGGGGCCAGTGACCGGGCGTCGGTAGCTGCCGCGAGGCTAAGCGTTTCGACATCGGAACGCGGTAGCCTTGCGGTTTGATTTTGCAGCGTAGGGCCTATTTCTAGGGCAATGCAGGCTGCTTCCGAGCGTGCTGTTGTAATCTCACGGAAGTTGCTTAGGACTTCCGTGAGCGCGGCGGATTCTTGCGCGTCTTTCGAAAGAGGTGCTTCTTACAACGTCTTTCGAAAGATGCGTGTCGCAATTATAATAGATATGATTGTAATCGGCTTACAACATCATTGTAAGCTCCCTCTCCCCCGTTAGATAAGAAAACGAGGATGCGATGTTTTCGCTTACAGCTTTGTTTTCAGATGACAACCTGCTTTGTTAGGCCTTGGTAGTTTGCTAGTTTGTTTTGTATATATTATGTAAATCATGATGGCTATTATGATTAGGGCGGTAACGCCGCTGGTTGTCATTGGATATATGAATTGTTTTTTCCGGAAGAACGGCTCTTGGTCACTCTCCAGTTCTTGTTTAATTTTTTCTATACTCATTTTTAGATGTCCGAAATCGTGTGGGTTGTCAGAAATTTTTCTCAAGTGTATACTATTTGTGTGGTTATCTAAAGGAATTTCGTGTATCATTGTAATATTTATCCTAGGCATGTATGTGTCTAGGATTTTAGAACTGAGAGTTTTGTGGTTTAATAACACAGGCACAAAAAAAAAAGTGGTTGGTCCGGCGGACTAGACTAGTTAATCCTTATGTATTTCGACCCGCTGAATCCGAATCTAAGGTCAGAATAGCAAAGTTAGCTCGCATTTTCTAACCACAAAAAAAATTCTTTTTTAATTACACAGGCACACAAAAAAAAGTGGTTGGTCCGGCGGACTAGACTAGTCAATCCTTATGTATTTCGACCCGCTGAATCCGAATCTAAGGTCAGAATTGCAAAGTTAGCTCGCATTTTCTAACCTCAAAAAAAATTTTTTTTAAATATTGGTCCGGTAAGCCAGACTAGTCAATCCTTATGTATTTTAACCCGCTGAATCCGAATCCAAGGTCAGAATTGCAAAGTTAGCTCGCATTTCCTAACCTAAAAAAAATTTTTTTGAGGTTAAGAAAAAATGAGCTAATTCAGCAATTCTGACTTTGGATTTGGATTCAGCGGGTCAAAATACATAAGAATAAACTAGTTTGGTTTGCCGGACCAACATTTAAAAAAAATTTTTTTCTTTAAGGTTAAGAAATGCGAGCTAACTTTGCAATTCTGACCTTGGATTCGGATTCAGCGGGTCAAAATACATAAGGATTGACTAGTCTGGCCCACCGGACCAATATTTTTAAAAAATTATTTTTTTGAGGTTAGAAAATGCGAGCTAACTTTGCAATTCTGACTTTAGATTCGAATTCAGCGGGTCGAAATACATAAGGATTGACTAGTCTAGTCCGCCGGACCAACCACTTTTTTTGTGTGTGACTGTGTAATTAGTTCAGTTGTAACTATCTTGCAATCTCTGTTTATAGTTATTTTCCCGGTATTGTTTATCATTTCTTTACCTTCGGGGTGGTCTAGGCATTTTATATTAATTTCTTCGGGTTTTGCTGTGGAGTACAACCAAGAGTCGTGAGTCTTAATTCAAATTGCGCGTTCGCTTATGATATGGTTTATATTACAGTGTAGGTTGCGATTGTGTATATACATTTGTACTTCGCAGATCGCATTTGTGTTTATCTTATTTATCGCATGCGTCGCCTCGCATATATGTTCGGTGTTTATTTTATTAGATCCTTGCAGGTCGCTTTCGCTGATAGTTAGGTACGTTTGTTTTTCCGCGTCTATTGCTAGATATTCTGTAGTCGTTTTTACAGATGAGAAGATGTTTAGGTGATTATGCACCGGTAACGCTATTATTCGCATAAGTTTATAGATCGGTAGGCTGGCTAAGGAAAATCTAAGTATCGTATACATGTTTTTTATGTCGCAATAGGCGCTGATGTTAATCAATTTTTCTATTTTTAACCAGTCGTAATTTCGCATACCTGTAGGAAGGTAAAGTCCCTAGGGCCAGGTTAAACTAGCCTCACGGAGGGGTTCCATTATTTGATCTATATTCGCGATTTTAGGGTGAAGTATTCCCTCTTTTATATATGCTAGATATTCGATAATGTCGGACGCGTCTTGTAGTAGATCGTTCGTCAGAGCGTTAAGAACTGTGAAATGTTCGTCTAAGTCGTAACGTCCGTTATGTATTAGGTTTTGGTTTTGTATTTTCTCTAGGAGTGTCGTCAGTGCGTTTTCGTTTTCTTCGATAGTTTATTCTAATGTCTCCACGTGGGCTATTGTGGCGTTGATTACTTTTAGTTGATTTTCTACGGCGTGTTTTGTTGCCGCGTTGTTGTTCTCTAGTAGCGTCAGCTGTTCGTTAATCGTTTTCTCGTCGTCGGCGTCCATGGTTCCGAACAGTGTCTTGGCTATGGAGCCTACTCCATCTATTAGTCCGCGCCGCTTATCTGTCGGCGTTCTGTATATCATCTGTATGGTGTGTATCAGATGTTTTGTCTTATTGTGTCCCTTGTCTAGGATTCCATGCAGGTTCTTGCATGTTTTTACATTTGCTAGTAATGATTTGCACATTATGTCGGTGCGTTCTATACTTTTGGTTATATGCTCTAGCCTGCTATGTCCATCCTTATCACAGTGATGCGATGTCCATCCTTATCACTAGTTTCCAATGGGCTTCGACTTGGTCGTCCGATTTCCTCATAATAAATCCCTGGGTTGTCCTTGAATTTTTCTATGTAGTACGCTGGTTGGGCTGATAGTCCGTCGCTGAGGAGCGTGCAGGTGATTATTCTGCAAGTTCAAGGTGCGTTATCGTCTCAGATGCTCAGACTTCTATCTTTGGTTTTTTATATGTCAGCGTTTTGAGTCTTCCCGTACTGTCGTTAGTCTTTATAGAGTTAGTCTTGGACTGATTTTCTTCCGTGCGTGTCGCGAAGAACTATTATCTAAATATGCGTTCTCTAGTGCCGTCGCCGCCTCCGTCGCCTGTTCCAGGTGTTATCGCGCTGGACGATTTCGCTCCTGACGAAGGGGAAATTTTTGAAGTTTTTGAGGACTTCGTAGAGAATGCGGGGAAGTTCCTCATGGACGATGAGGAGATTGAGGAGGAGGATGTTTTAGACGAGTTTTCTGGTGAGGAGTCTGATGGGGAGGACGAGCGTCCTGACTCTCCGTTGGATAGTTCGTCAGAGCCAGATTTACCAGAACTGGTTCCGAATTTATATTTTTTCGACCGTTTAATAGAGGAGATGGAAGTCTCCTCTGATTCTGAGGGGGAAATGGACCCCGATTTTAATGTGCGGGTAGCGCAGTACTTCGTCCGGGATGCTCCTCCCGATGCGGGGGACGAAGAATGACTGGCGCCTTGCTTTCTCCCCTTTTTTGTGTGTGTAGTGTAGTACTAGCTTGTAGTGCTTATAAAAAAAAATTTTTCGTTTTGCTTAGTAGTATCTTTTATCTTAATATAGTATGTTTTAATTGCTTCGTAGTATCTTTTATTTTGATATAGTATATTTTAATTGCTTAGTAGTGCGTTGGTGCATAGTTCCCTTATAATATCGTGTTAATGTGAACTTAGTGTTTTTATCCTTTTAATTTGTGCTCTGGATTATTTGGATTATTTTGTAACTATTCCTGAAGCGGTACCCGGATCTGCTACTTGGTGAGTCCTTTTACTCCTCTATAAATAGTTTTAATCGGTTCGCGTGTACGCGTATAGTTCTCCGTCCCATTTTTATCGTATAGTTGATGTCATTATTTTTCGCGATTATTTTGTACGGTCCGATCCATTTTGCGTCTAACTTTTTCGATCGGTCGCGTCTTACCGTTTCGTCGTAGAGCAATATCTTTTCCCCGACCTTTAAATTTGCTGGCTTTGAGTTTTTATCGTATTGTTTCTTCGCCTTTTGTTTTTCTTCTTGTGCCTTTTTTTTGCTATTCTGCTTGAGACTCGCAATTTTTCTCGTAGCTCCTGCGCATAGTCGTCGTAGGAATATGTCAGTCTAGGTGGTTGGTTTAGGGCTGTAGGTAGGTCGCTCTATGTCCATATATCAGTTCAAAGGGGGTAAGCCCGGTTACGGTATGTGGTGTCGTATTGTACGTAAACATAGCGTACGGTAGCCACTCGTCCCAATCTGTTTGATCGGTATGTATGTAGTGGCGCAAATATTCTGCCAGAGTCCGGTGTGATTTTTCCACTGTTCCGTTGCTTTCTGGGTGATATGCAGTAGTTTGCATTTTTTCAATCTTCAGAAATTTGCATACGTTCTTAAAAATTTCACTTGTAAAATTTGTACCTTGGTCTGTGAGTAGTTTCTCAGGTATTCCGTGTTCAAAAATTATTTTAGTGGTAAATGCTCGTGCCACCGTATATGCATCCTGACTTTCTATCGGGATCGCCTTGCTGAATTTTGTAAGAATATCTTGGAAGGTCAAGATATATTTATTTCCTGTGGTCGTTATCGTTAATGGTCCCACGATATCCATAACGCATTTTTCAAATGGTTTTTCGGGGGTATCCGTTATCACCATAGGCATCTTTGTTTTTGCTTTTAATTTGTTTTTCTGGCAGTGTTTACATTTTGCGATGTAGTCTTCCACATCTTTCGTGATTCCTCGCCAGTTAATGTCTAATCTTTGCTTCAGTGTGCGTGCAAGTCCTTGATGGCCTCTTAGACGAGCGTCGTGATATTCGTACAATATCTGTTCCTTTTCTTTTTCCGTGTATTTCCGGTTTATTGTTTCTTCTTCTTCTTCCTGTCGGTTTTTATCTTCGACGGTGTTTACGTGCTCCGTGTCTTCTATTACGGGGTGTCGGCTCAGTGCATCGGCATTGGTATTGCCTTTGCCTGCCTTGTGTATTATCTCGTAATCATATTCGGCGAGCTTGAGTCTCCATCTTATCAGACGAGATCCCGGGTCCGTCACATTAAATAGCCATACGAGTGGCTTGTGATCTGTAATTATCTTAAATTTTGTGCCGTATACATATGGCCGAAAATGTTTCACGGCCCATACAATTGCTAATAATTCTTTTTCGGTCGTATTATAATTCTGTTCTGCTCGATTCATTATTCTACTTGCGTAAGCGATCGGGCGGTCTTGGCCGACGGTGCCTTGAGATAACACCGCTCCTACCGCGTAATCTGATGCGTCGGTAGTGACGAAAAATTCTTCACTGAAGTCCGGATATTTTAATACCGGTGCGGTAGTTAATTTTATTTTGAGTGTGTTGAACGCATTTTGTTGCGTGGTCGTCCATGCGAATTTTCCTCCTTTTTTTGTTAGCATTGTTAAGGGTTTTGCTATTTTTGAAAAATTTTCAATAAATTTCCGGTAGTACCCCGCTAGTCCAATAAATGCTTGCACGTTCTTTACTTTTGTAGAGGTGGGAAATTTCTCCACGGCGTCCAGTTTTTTGGGATCGGGTAGAATTCCGTCCTCGGTGATTATGTGGCCTAGGTAGTTCACCTCCTTGCGCATGAACTCGCACTTCTCCGGCTGGAGTTTCAAGTTACTGTCTCTCAGCCGTGTCAACACAGCGGCTAGCCGTTTGTAATGCTCGCTCAGGCTCGGCCCGTAAATAACAATATCGTCTAAATATACTAGACATTTAAGACCTTGTAAACCCGTTAAAACTGAGTTCATTAGGCGTTAGAACGTCGCGGGGGCATTCCTTAATCCGAACGGCATTCGATTGAACTCGTAATGCCCGTACGGTGTGGAGAATGCCGTCTTCTCTTTATCTTTTTCTGCTACTGATATCTGGTGATATCCGGCAGCGAGATCAAGTGTGGTGAAATACTTTGCATTTCCGAGTTGATCCAATATATCTGTTATGTTTGGGATCGGGAAAGAGTCTCCGATCGTAATTTCGTTGAGTTTTCGGAAATCTACCACTACTCGGAATCTCGGTTTTCCTGTAGCGTCAGGTTTTTTCGGGACGACCAGTAATGGTGCGTTCCATTGGCTTTTGCTTTGGCGGATTATTCCTTGTTCTAGTATTTCACGGATTTGTTTATCTACTTCCGTTTTTTGTTTTTCGGGCAGTCTGTATGGTCGTACATTCACGCTCGCAGATTCTGTCCTGTGTATCTCGTGTTCCACGAGAGTTGTATATGTGAGCTTATCTCCTTCTAGATAGAAGACGTCGCTGAACTCTTCGCATAGTGCTTGGATCGCTTTCTTTTCCTCTTCGTTTAAATGTTTTAATTAAAGTAGTTTGATTATGCGCTCTGCGCGAGGTATCGGTATCTCATGTTTCCATGCATCTCGGATTACTTTCGCTGTGTAGATATCCGGTGCGTTGTTTATATTTATTTTTTCAATTTCAACACGAGGTAATTGTAGATCGACTTTTTTGTCGTTTGTATTTATAATACTTATTGGGCACGTGTGATTTTCGGGTTCTACTAGGCAGCTGCCTAAGAATACTCCCGGTGCCATCTCCTCGGAGTTGATGACTCCTAGGATGTTTACACTCGCTGTGACTTGCACTATTGTCTCGCTCCGTGGCTGCAGAGTGACTCGGCGGTACGGGTACAGCTTGAATTCGGTGTCGCTTAATCTTATTGTTTTAGTCCCATAGTTGCATGTGACATTTTTTTTGTAAAATCAGCTCCTAGTATGCCCTCATATTCTATTGGAGCATCGTCTCGTATGACGTACATGGGATGCTTGATTTTCTTGTTGTGCATTTCCACGTTCACGGACGTTCTTCCTAGTGTCATAATAAAATGCCCGGTTATTCCGGTCAATTTGATGTGTTCATCACGGATTTTGGTTTGTCCCTTCAGTGTTTTTAACTTTATTAATGACACGGTTGAGCCGGTGTCAAACAGGAATACGATCTTGCCCCGCTCTGCTTCGCGTACGGGCAGTGTAATTATGTCGAGGCCAGTGTCGCTGCATCGTGCATGCTTCACGTGTGTCACACGATATGCATCAGCTGTGCGCGAGGAGCTTGCGTCATCGCTCGAGCTCTCGTCGCTGCTTGCTGTCTCGGTATGCTTAATCATTTTTATTTCCTTGCTCGCTCGCTTGCCGTTTTCTATCCTTTTCATAGTTTTAGGCTTTTCGCTCCGGCGGTCATTGTCCTTTTTCTTGGATCGACCGTGGAGGAACCAACACTCTTTTCGGGTGTGGCCTGCCTTTTTGCAATGGTCACAGTATAGTTCCACTGTGTTTACGCGAAGCCGTCCCTCCAGTCGCGGTAACTCGAACCGGTTAGCGTATCGGGTGCTGCGGCATTCTCGCCCGTTATGCCCATTCTTGCCGCACTTTCCGCATCGCAGAGTATTTCGTGCGTACTTGGGGACGGTGCGAGTGTCTTCCTTCCGATTTTGGTTAGGTTCTTTTACTTTTTCTTCGGCATTGGCGCCGGATATCACGTCCTGCAGCGTTCTGTATCGCTGGGCGCGTACCAGGAGTTTGATGTCTTCGTGCAAACCGATCTGGTAGTTGTACAGGGCCTGCTCCTTAATATTGTCCAGGATGGCTCGCTGTTGTTCGACAGTGTGGTTTTTGCCCTCCTCCATAGACTCATATAGTTCCATGGCAAGAAGGTCCACTCGCCGTCCGAATTCCTGCGCGCTTTCCGCTGGTTTCTGCTTGAGCGAGTTAAACTATTGTTGCAGATGTGCGGTGCTCCGTTTGGAAAGGTACTCATTTTCGAGCTCTCTTTTCAGTTGTTCGAAGCTGTATACATCGCGCGTGTAGAAGTCCATCATTGCTTTACCTTTAAATTTCGTGCATAGGATGGCTTCTAGCAGGGTATGTTCGTCAGCTGGGTGTGTTTTTCATCGCGTGTACCGGCGCTAATAAATTCGCGGACGCGGTTTTGCTGTGTGCCGTCGATGTCCGGTATCATATTTCGTGCTTCCTTCATACTCAGAAAATTTACTGTCGATCCGCGCTGATTTCTAATGTCATTATTCGATCGTTCGTACGACAAATCTAAGGCGTGATCGTGAAAATTTTGGGGTCTCAGAGGTGCTTCCGTCCTTCGCTGATAATCCGGATCTCTTCTACTTAGACCTAATTGAAATTTCAGGTCGCGTAGTTCATGCATAACATCATGCAATAACATTGTTTCTCGTGACGGGAGGTTCGGATTTATCCTCTGTGCCGGTCGTTCTTCTGCATGGTCATTTTCCTCATGCAGGGAGTTATGAAGTCGTAATATTTCTGCATCGACTTCATTTTGCAGTATATTTCCGGACGCTTCGGCGGAAGAGTGAGCCATTGTCGTGGGACTGGATGTCAGTCGATTGTCGGTCCGATTTCGTCCGTCTAAGTCACGCGTCGTATTAGGTTTGGCGCTAATCAAACTAAACTCGCGTGCGTTCGCTGTGATTCCCCGTTCGGTGACGACCTGTGTTTTGCGGTCGCCTATAACACGTAGCGCGTGTTGCGTCGCGTCTCGTATATCGCGTAACGCGGTTTCCGCTATGCCTACTGCCTCGTGTTCTGGAGAATCTATTGTATCTCCCGAGGGCTGCTGGCCTTCGTTTCGCGGGCTGTCTCCGTTATGGGACATTAATTATTTGTTTGAATTATTCGAGACAGTGTGCAGTTCGCATGCTGTATACCTCGCGGTCGTCTCCCGAGTATTATCGGTGGAGTCGGATTACGCACGGCTAAGCGTCTTATCGCGGTCGCGTGTGTACGGGCTAGAGCGTCGTACTTGAATCAAAGTTTTATTCGCTGATACTGTATTATTGATTGGCGCGAGAAAAAAGAAATCTCTCTTTTTTTTGACAGGCGTTTTCTTTCGCGGATAAACTTCACGTTGCCTCGTTTTTTTTTCGCGCGGTGTCAATTTTCTGCTGTATTATTATTTCTCGGTCGCGTTGCCCTTCGCACAGGACATTACAATGAGTGCGCAGATATTTGTTACAATTCTGACTTACATTAGTAGAACGGCGCGCATGGCGGTTGTCGTAGGTCAGCTCGCTGGATGGACTGGCGCGTACGGCGTTGTAGTAGGATGTGCTGCTTTTCCTCGTAGTCTACAGTTGTCTAGTCGTCGCCCCTTATTGTGGTCCACATCTCGTTGACTGGTCGGCCGTTCCGTCCCCCAGCAGAGAAGCTCGTTCTTCAAGGACCCTTAGCACCGTGTAGTGACGCGTTGGCACAGATCTTTGCACTCACGCACTGAATAACACGATGGTGCTGTCTCAGCTCGTCTTACTGTCGGCTGGTCTTCTTCTCGCAGGATTGTGCTTCCTTTGAGTTTTGGATTTGCTGGTCCTTTGTTTTTTCAGCTTCTTCTATCCGTTTTTCTATCCCTTGTTCCTGACGGTTTCTTGAATCCCACCGCTGCCACCAATTTTGTTGTGAGCGTTTGCTCGTTTTAGGAATACTTTCCCGTCGGTAGTTGGGATTCGTCCTGTCTTAAGGGTTAGGACCCAAAGGGTGAAGGTTCGGCTCGGTGTATGAGAGAAGAGAAGACGCTTCTTACTTGCTTGTTCGTTGTCTTTATTTCTTTCTCTTGCGCTTATAGTCAGCTGTGTTGATCACGTAACACTCCCGATAAGGTTTACGGTATGCGACGATGCTTGGTCGCTGTTATGATACTCTCCGCTCGGTCACGGCGTGGTCGCGTTTATATATTATGATATCTGGCGCAATTTCGGGGGCCAGTGACCGGGCGTCGGTAGCTTCCGCGAGGCTAACCGTTTCGACATCGGAACGCGGTAGCCTTGCGGTTTGATTTTGCAGCGTAGGGCCTATTTCTAGGGCAATGCAGGCTGCTTCCGAGCATGCTGTTGTAATCTCACGGAAGTTGCTTGGGACTTCCGTGAGCGCGGCGGATTCTTGCGCGTCTTTCGAAAGAGGTGCTTCTTGCAACGTCTTTCGAAAGATGCGTGTCGCAATTATGATAGATATGGTTGTAATCGGTTTACAACACAAGAAAGAAGGGCGCAAGACTCAAAAAAAGAGTGCAGCGCTGAAAGAAAGAGGAAGAAAAAGATGGACGTTGAGAAACTTTACCGCAAGAAGCCGAGGTACCGTCCATCACTCAGGGAGCTAGACACTTCCGATAAGGAGGGTGGAGTATGGCTGGCGGGAAGGAGCAACTAAAGTAGAGATCGCTCGGTAACCCGCAGCAGCAGCTCGGGGTAGAGCAGGAGGCGTTGAAGGGCCATGCCTGGAGAGTCTTCTTGGAAAATCTCTTTGAAGAAGGGAAGCGCCGAAGAAAAGAGAAAAGTCGGAAGGTTCTTCGCCGTTCGGTAACCCGCAGCAGCTCGAGGTAGAGCAGCAGGCGCGGAGAAGCCAGGACCGACGAGTTTTTCTCAAGAAAGCTTGACCGTTAGTTGTCGGGACGACAACTTTTGAAGGAGGGGAATAGTGTTGCAAGCATAGACTCGCGCGCGTGGTAAGCGCGAGCTTTAGTGGATTAGCACGATGGTTGCCCAACACCTTGGTCAGTCTCGTCTTAGGTGGAGGTAGTACAAGAAACGCTGGTCACGTGGGCCAAGGCCATCATCGAGGCAGGTATGCCCATAGACATGGTGGTGTCAGTATCGGTGCTTTCATGGATGCACTGTAGTGCATGAAGAACATCACGGGAGAGGGTCTCGTATAATGGCGCACAGTACAATTGGACACGTTGCAATTGCCCACCATGCTATTAGACACGAAACATCGCGCACCGTTCAATTGGACACAGTTCGATTGGACACCGTTCGATTGGATACAGTTTGATTGGACACAGTTCAATTGGACACCGTTCGATTGAACACAGTTCGATTGGACACAGTTCGATTGCGCACCGTTCGATTGCGCACCGTTTAGTGGCATACCGTTTAATTGCGCACAGTTCAATTGCACACCGTCCAATAAAACGCATATTAAATATTCATACATTATAGCTGCGTTTGCAATGTGTACATAGGTTAGCGATTTGGACAGGGTGGGTGCGGGAGAGGGGCCGAAAGCCCACCTTGCACCCCCCCCCGTGTGTGTGTGTGTGTGTAAAGCATTCACTGCACCACATGGGGTAAAAGTTGCTCACCATTCATTTGCACACCGCTCACTTGCCCAACACTCATTTGCACACCAAGAAATGCGCACCGATCATTTGCACATCGTTCAGTTGCACACCGTTCAATCGCACACCGTTCAATCAAACGCATATTATATATTCATACATTGTGGCTGCGTTTGCAATGTGTATATGGGTTAGCGACTTGGACGGGATGGGAGGGGGGCCGAAGGACCCCCTTGCACCCTCCCGTGTGTGTGTGTGTGTGTGTGTGTATGTGTGTAAAGCATTCACTGCACCACATGGGTTTGCGACTTAAATGGTGTGCAATTGAACAGTGTGCAATTGAACGGTGCGCTATTGAACGGTGCGCAATCGAACTGTGTCCAATCGAATTGTGTCCAATCGAACGGTGCACAATCGAACTGTGTCCAATCGAACTGTGTCCAATCGAACTGTGTCCAATCGAACGGTGTCCAATCAAACTGTGTCCAATCGAACTGTGTCCAAACAAACTGTGCGCAATTGAACGGTGCGCAATTGAACGGTGTGCAATGTTTCGTGTCTAGTAGCACAGTGGGGGCAATTGCAACGTGTCCAATTGTACTGTGCGCCAATGAAGGCCTCTCGAACATCACCACTACTACACAAAAGGCTAGAGAGTGGTTTAAGGTGAGGCAGCACAGGTTCTACAATTTCTATTATTATACTCTTTATTCTTTTACCACTAAACTATAATAATACGTAAATCTGCAAAAATATTACTCATTTTTTTTCGAAATCACTGCATCCTGAAATATATAAATTTTATATAAATTTATTTCTCTTGTGTCAATAATTGCTTTAAATTTTATGTATATTTATTTTCCTTGTTTCAATAATTGCTTTGACGTTAGTAACATTTTTCACACAATTGTTTTCAAAAATAATTATGTTTCAAATTCTAATTTGCATCTAAGATTCCATTTGGTGCTCACAGCGCTGTGAGCATCATTTCATCTTTATTGTTTATCAAATATTAAACAAGAATAAATAATGCTTACAAGTGATTTAAGTGCCAAATGGAACGCAGACTAAGGGCCGATTTCATCAAGTCCGGTTACCTTAACCGGTCGGTTATTTCATTGGAATTGACCAATCGCATTTGTTAATTTTGCTTAACGACAAATACGATTGATCAATTCCCATAGAATAACCAGCCGGTTAAAGTAACCGGAGTTAGTGAAATCAGTTCTAAGTGAGATTATTTGATAGTTTTTTTGTTTTGGCCGCAGTAGAACATCTCACGAGATGTTAGATTTTCGGTACTGGCAGTGAATTTTAGAACATAACGAATGAATAGAGTATCCTCTACATGGTACATCCAGTAGCGCAACCGTTCACTGAGCGGCTAAGTGGCAATTAAAGATGGTTCTTACCTTTAGATCCAACAAATCACCTTCAATTGCTTAGCCGTTCAGTGAACGGTTGGCACTACTGGATGCACACAATATGTAACAAGTAAATTCTTTTTTTTAGTTACCAATCGTATATATCAAATTGCAGGTACAGTTTAAATACCTTCAACAAGAGTGCAAACAATATTCGTTGCAGTGAGTATACACTATTACAATTTTTCAATTACGTTTTCAATCCAATTTAATACTCAATATTATCTTATCGATGATATTTTAACTAATAAATATTTTACTTTTTTTTCTTGCAGAATTATTTACACGATGCCTCGTCTCGTATTCGTTTCTGAGGAAGATGCAATTGCTGTTGTTAAGAAGTACATGTAGTACTTCTCTACGAACGTTTTACCAAATTATTCACATAAAATATGGAAAGATATGAGTGACAATCTGCAAGAGAAGTGGAATGCTCATTCCGTTTATACAAACGTCCGCGAGGATAGACGACATATTCTCAGAATTGCCAGAGCAGAACTAGGAATAATCGTAGAAAAATTCATACTACTGTTGAATTACAATTTCAGCGACTGGGATCATTCTGATGACAAGTCTGCTTTTCCAAACAAATCTGCATTGTTTCAATATGAAAATCGAAATGGATACGAAATATTTGATTTGGTCATCACGAAAGAAGAATGAGATTTAATAAAGCCAAGCGACACTGTTATTTACAAGAATCGTAAGCAAAAAATACTCAAACTCGGCGTTTGGACAAACATTATCGCTCTCACATTTTGGAGGCAGTTTAGAATGCCTTGTGCGTTTTCATTCAAACGAGCAAACGTTAATCCATCGCCCGACAATCTCCAGTATAATATTCAAATAAGTGGAACATGCAAAGACCGTTTGAACATCTTCAAGGGCAAAGCCCTTGTAGACGTTAACAATGATGGATTTATTATGACGGTACAAACGCGAGACACACGACACATGAAACACGTTGAGGTAAAACGTCCCTTGAACGGAGAATGCAAAAAAAAGGAAGGAAAAAGAATAATAGCAGAAGGTCCCTCTGGGTGGCGAAAAAAGTAAGCACGCGAAAACATGAAGCCCGGAGATACAGAACCGCCTCATCTCCCTCGCGGTGGTTTTGCGTCGAGCCAAAAAACAAGCCATCGACGACGACCTAGGCATAAAACCAACAGATAGACGCGATTTAATACGAACAATAGAGGAATTGAATTTTAATCCTACATATCGCGGCGTGATAAACGCTGTCGGTACCATACCTTTTTACACCTTCTACAGTTTTCCAGCTCAACTTCAATTGTATAAGGAGTATTGCCGATTAAACAAAAATTCTGCTGTGATCAGCATCAATTCAACTGGCACTCTTATTCACAAGTTACAACGTCACGATGGAGAATCTGCCTATATATTTTTATTTGTTAGTGTCGTAAACTTTGAGAGAATTACAGCGGCTGTTAATTAGATGATATTCGAAAGAAACAAAACGGAGTTTATCGAATTTTGGTTGAAACAATGGTTACGCAGCACGGCACCAAAGCCAAAGAAAGCCATATGTGATTATTCGCGGGCACTATTGTCGGCTCTCAGCTTAGGCTTTAATAATTTAACGATAAAGTCATATATACACGAATTATTTGCCGCAACAACAGCAAGCAACGAGATGCAAGAAAAATCTTTGACGTATATTAGGGTCGATGTAGCATATCTAATGCACCTGGTTTGCCGATGGAAATGCTTTCTCAAAGTCACCCAAGCTACGATCAAACAGTTTTACATTCGGTGTGTAGCTTTGATAGTGGACTGTCAAACGGTTATGGAATTTCTTTTTTTTCTCTGAAAAAATTTTTCTTTTAACCTGCATCGTGGGACTGCAAACGCATGATGATGCTGAACTTGACATTTCCTCCGTGCAATCGACTCTACAAGCTAGAAAAAGATTGGAGGATCACATCGCTGAAGGAGGTATCACGGAGCAAATAGAAGCAATTATGGCGGATTAAGAACATGGAAAATCGAGATTGCGGTAACAATGTATTCGAGCCGAAAAACATTGATAAGAAGTCTTTGAAGGTGATCCCAGAATGGGATAAGTCATTGAACGCCAGTACTCCCATTGAACGGTGGCTTCAGAAACATCTAGTAATGGCCAAACAGAAGATACACGAAAGTAAAAACCTTAACCCTTTTATCTTCCTGATTTTATCCAAAATCTGTCGTTGCTATCCAAGGAATTTCCATTATGGCATCACTAGTGCCGCGCTTCCGTATTATGCTCCACACGCATCTTCGAGTTATGTGGAAGAATATTTTAACAATATTAAAACAAGAGTTCTAATTAAGCCTAAACCGCCGATGCGTGTCGATTACTTTATAAGACAACATGTACTTGATATACTCGGAGCAACGCCAATATTCAGCTCCAAGATACAGAATTGCATCATGAGATTGACAAAAGATGTGAATAACAAAGAAGCTGATAATATTTCATCTGCCAAATTCCAAGAGACAGAAAAAGCTTCTAACGATTTACTAACTCCGTCGTCAAAGAACATAGATGTAAATAAAATACAAACATACCTGACAGATAATGTCTCGCCTTTCGTCGAAAACCTATCGACAAACATTGAATTCAATATTTTCGAGGATTCAGACTTAAAATCAGTAGAAGATTGGAAGAACAAAGCTCAAAAGCAATGTAACACCGATGGTGACTACTACAGTGACAACGAGTCAATTGGCAGCAAATGCAACGTTACAATCGTGGATGACACAACACGATTACCTCACTTACAAGGGAACTGACGGAAGTGTCCCTTACCGATTTTAGTGCACTTTGGATATGTTGTAGAACATAAAAAAATATTAGACCCATATTTTTTTTAGCGGCGTATCTCGACGTTTAGGGGTTAAAACCACCCCTAGAAAATAACGCATTTTTTTGTTTTTGGCAAATATCTTTAAAAATATAAAGTTTATGAAAAAATGTTCTATACAAAAGTTTTATGGCATTTTATACTCTTTATAATGGTGTATTCATATTTTTAAAAAATTTCAAATTTTTAATTTACCCTCACTTCCACCCTCTTTTTTGCAACATTTTGAAAATTTTGTAAGGATAAAAATTAAAGAGTATTAAAAGCCGAATCTATTCATATATAATAACATATGGGTTTCACTATTTTTAATTATTGGCAAAACGAGATGGTAATCTCGTGCTATAGGCGCCGCGATAGAAATAGCGTTATTTTTTTAGTCGCGTCACACTCAATAATTGCCTCTTCTGCGTATAATTTTATATTAAAACATAAAAAAGATTAATCAAGAGACACGGTAATGGCTCGAGCCAAGTGAACGCGCAGCGCAAGCCCGACCGTGCTCTTTACGCGAGTACGCGACTTGCGAGCACCCGAGATTATCGAATCTCAGAAACGGCTAAACCGATCGAGTTCTAACTAGACTCAATCGAAAGCTTGGGATCGATTTATATAAGAAAACTGTTTTTATATTTTTCCTCTACATGCCCTACGAGTGGAGGTATTGCGATGCAAAGTCCGAAATGTCAAAATTTCATTTAAAATATGTCGTCGTCGTCAACCTTGTAGGTATCTCTGTGAGTAGTGCGGGTGACGAAATGAGGGACGAAATTCCATCTCGCGCATGCGCTACCATGTGGCGTTCGCATCGTCATTATAGCATCATGTATGAATCACGTGGGTCGCCAGTTGCTCGTTCGCGCCATGTATCAGCTCACACGAAGTGACATGTATAGTGTGAGGTTATGTTGTCTTATCTATATCATCGACACCAATGTAAAATTAATTAATCAGAGAGTAACATAGCTAAGATTTTACACTGGTTTCGATGAGGTAGATGAGATGTTGCGTGATGTAAAATGTGTATTATTGCTGTAATTGTCAATGATAATGTTGTAAGGATAAGAACTATCATCATCACCAAGGTATTATTTTTGTCACCAAGATGTCAACAATTATATGTTATTAGTAAAGAATAAAAATAGTATTATTAAAACCATTTATTTGAAATTTTGTTAGATATAATTAATAGTTATTAATATTGATTGACAATTACAACAACATTTAACCAATACACAATTGTTCTACATCATATACATCTCATCTCTCATCGACATTAATGTAAAATCAGAGAGCTCTTTTATTTTTAATTTTACATTAGTGTTGATGATTAATAAGTCACATAAGTTACTCGGGCCACAGGTTAGCTCGTGTCAAGTGACATGTGTAGTGGAGGTTAAATCATTTATTTAATGACTGTTAACATCTCATCTATTTAATCATCGTTCATTAAGCTTTTACACTTGTGCGATGAAATAGATGAGATGTGTGATGTAAAAAAATTGTGTATTTTTATTGCTGTAATTGTCAATTCATTATTGACACCAATGTAAAATTAATTAATGAGAAAGTAACATAGCTTAGATTTTATACTGGTGTCGATAAGGTAGATGAGATGTTGCGTGATGTAAAATGTGTATTATTGCTGTAATTGTCAAATTATATAATTTAAACTTTAAATTTAATAAGAAATTTTGAAGCGAGTTTCTTAATTCATTGATTGATTTTTGTCTTATGTGTAAATGCTTAAAGTTATATTTGTGGATTCAGCAAAGTATATTCTTAATCTTAATTTAATATAAATGTAAATTTTTATAAATATTTAAAAAATTGAGAAATTTCAAAGCGAGTTGTTTAATTCATTGATTGATTATTTGTATTATGTGTAAATGTTCTTTTTACACAATAAAGTTGTATTTGTGCATAATACAATTTATTAATCAATGATTAAAATATTCGCTTTAATTAATCTACATATATTACATCATAGGTTAAATTTGATGAAAAATATTTTATCTTGGATTTATTTGATACATAAATAAATGTGATATGTATGTATTTAGGTTAAATCAAAAGTGATTTTTTGCTTTTTGAAAGAAGCTCACACATATATATTACCTAGGTTGAATTTCATAAAAGGTATTATCTTGAATTTATTTGATACATAAATAAATGTGATTTTTTCCATCCAAAGATATATATTATTTAACCCTCGCTTGACCGAGCTCTTTTTTGTGAAGCCGCGACCGAACCGGGCCTCAGAGACCCCCTATACAAAAAAGTGAATTTTTATACAAAAATTGCAGTTTTTTTTTATTTAAAACTTGATTGTTTATTAGGAATATTTATTCCACAATAAAAATATATAAAAAATTATTGAGAATCAGACAAATTAGTGTTTCTGTGGCAAGCAACGCAGAGAAAAACGGTTACACCATGCTCGTTGCATACGTTTTTATCGCATCTTTCACAACACTGCTTTACTTTACGATCAATCTTCGATGGACAAAGATAACAACGACGTCTGGCAGACTTTTTTCTTGGTTCATTTGACGGGCCAGCTTCATCAGATGCACTTGGACCAATCACTTGTTCGATTATTGATTGATCGAAACGCTTCAAGCCTATGTGGCTTCGTTTTCTAATATGGTTATAGGTCAGCTCATCCGCCAAATCGTTCAAGAACTTCTTCCGAATGCTTTGCTGTCTTTTTTCTCGAACTTCAAACGATGTTTGATAGATGATGAAAGCAGCAATGGCACCAACATTTATCAAATTCATGAAGAAGGCATTAGGCCATCGATTGGTTCTTCTTTGTACTGTGTAGGCGTGACAAAGCTGATCTAATGTGTCAACGCCACCTTTTGTTTCATTATAAAATAAATTAATTGCTGCTTTACACAATCATGCCAGACGCAAAGATAGTCGATTAGAATCGCATTATTCTAAACCAATTTTGCGAACCCGCCCCAAACTGAGGCTTCAATAAATCTTTTTTTTTTACTAAAAAGCTGTATTAATTATTGTGCCGCGTGGATACCCACAACATAGTCCGATTGTCGATGAAAAGACGTGTGAACGGATAGCGGTGAAGAGTTTTTTTTTTACCGTGGTCAGCACAACATCCAACAATTCAAATCACTGAAAATTTGCAAAAAATCACTGAATTTATTCTAAAAATAGAGATATCACTATATATTGTAAGTATATGAAATTTTTCTTTCTTTACGGGACGTGGTTACTTTTACCAGGAAGATCGAGGATGGACTTTTCTTTAGGATCTAGGCCGGGTTCGAGAAATCAACTGGTTTCTTTAGTAACAAGGTAAGTATATTTACTAGAGTTATACACTAGGTCGCCTTAGCGAATATCACCGGATAGGCACGAGAGGTAAGTTTAACGTAAGTATTCTTTTCAGGTTCCAGACTCCGACTGACTTGCTCCGGATCCGCATCTTCCTCGGAGCCGGGAGCTGACAGCCGGAAGATACTCCTAACGCCATCTGTGACGCCATCTATCTCCGCTTTGGCCTCGCACGCCACCTATTTCACGCCGCCATCTTACGTATACTGGGTGAGTATAGACTAGTGACATTTATTCTTCTCTTACATATACTGGGTGAGTAAGAACTAGTGACATTAACTTTCAGTCTTACAGCTCGGCCATTCTGATATTTAGCTTCGCCTCGAAGCTGCGCGCTTATCAACTATAACATATAATTTTGTACATGACTAATTACAATCACAGGTATCGCTTCTTATGCTAATTAATCTATCCTTAACTTTGTATCCATTTTTTCAATTTGTCCGAGGACAGAACAGTGTTGAGCGGCCGTGCTGCGTGATTGAAGCCGGGGACGTCTTTAATTACATACCGGTTGAAACCGAGAACCTTATCAACTATGTAAGGCCCTTTATAATTGGGCTTGAGTTTCGCGCTTTGACCGGGCTTATTTCGCATGTCCCGTATTACGACGAAATCACCTTCCTTATATACGCGGGTTTGCGAGATCTTTGATCGACGTATTGTTTGTTGTACGTTTGCAGGGCCGCCGTAGCGTCCGCTGCTATTTGCCGCTTTCGCTTTCAGTACGGTTCGCTTCCAATTCCGCATCGCCTTCGACCACGTTTTTACGAATCGTGACAGGTGAGTATCGGAATGATTTCGCTGATCGAATCCGAGCATCAATTGAGCCGGTGAGGTTCTGATAGCCGAATGGTACGTATTATTAATTACATATTGTGCGCGCGGTAACTCCCTTTTCCAGTTCTCGGGAGATGCAATTAGTTTTGACAATGATGTTTTCAGGAATCTATTAACTCGTTCTACCAATCCATTGGCCCACAGTGACGCAACGGCGACCTTCCGATGTGCTATCTGCAATTCCCTCACGTAAGACGCGAACTCATCTGAGGTGAATGCAGTGCCTCTATTCGTGACCACCTCCCGAGGCTGACCAAACAGATGAAAAATCCTGTCGAGGTCACTGATTGCCTCTCTCGAGCTGGTGGTTTTCTCCGGGAAAAGCCAGGTAAACCGCGTCACCGCCTCAACTACCACAAGGACGTGCCTGTAACCGTCGCCCGTGGCCTGCAACGAGCCGAAATGGTCCACGTGAATCTGATCCATTACAGCGCCAGGGTCGGCGGGTACGTGCACGTCTCTTTCCAGTCTGTTTAACGAGCTATTTTCCACGATGCACGTGATACAATTTTCTATATATTCGTGAATTTTTCTATTCATGGACGGAAACCAGTACGCTCGCTGAACGCCGCGAAGAGTTTTCTCGAGACCGCAATGCGCCATTTCGTCGTGATATACTCGCATCACGCTGACTGTCATCGTCTCTGGTACGTAAAATTTTAATTGATTATCTATTATCCGGTAAACTAATCCATCTACTAGTGAGAAGTTTTCCATCGGGGACTTCTCTAACACTTTACTAATCTCTTTTATTTTAGGATCGGTGAGCTGCTTGTACATCAGTATGGTTTCGAGAGGCAAACCGTCGATTATTGCTACGCATCTACTTAACGCGTCCACGTGAGGCATTGCCTTGCCGGATCGGTGAACCAGCTTAAAATCGTAGCCCTGCAACGACAATGTCCAGCGGGCTATCCTCGGGTTAATATTTGCTTTATTCACCGCGTGAACTATCGCGCTACAGTCCGTTACGACCGTGAATCTCAATCCGTACAGATATACGTGAAAGCGCTCTACAGCACGTACGACCGCCAACATCTCGAGCTCAAAACTATGGTATCGCATCTCAGCCTGGTTTGTCGTCCGACTAAAGTATGCTACTGGAGCCCAATTTCCATCCGCGCATTTCTGCATGAGAATTGCTCCCAGCCCCAGACTGCTGGCGTCTGTGTGGAGCTCGGTTTCGGCTGCCGGGTCGTATAACCGTAATACCGGGGTCGAGACGAGTGCGTTCTTCAACGCGTTAAATGATTCCACGCACGCGTCATCTATTTTAAATTTTGTCTCTTTTTTAAGCAAGTTCTGCAGCGGTCTAGCCTTATGGGCGTAATCTCTAATAAATTTTCGGAAATAATTTGTTAGACCGAGAAACCGCTGCACCTCGTGTTCGGTTTTTGGCATTTTATATTGCTTAATCGCTTCCGTGTGCCTTGGACTGAGGGTCACCTCCCCATTCGAGATTATATAACCGAGAAACTCTACCTTCTTTCTTAGAAATTGGCATTTAGCGAAATTTACTTCGAATTGATATTTTCTTAATTGTACGAGAATTTCCGCGAGGGTCTCCAAGTTCTCCTCAATCGTTTTCGACGGTATGAGTACATCATCGATGTACACCATAATTCTGTCAGCTCGGATGAAGTCGTTCAGTACGCTTATCAGTCGCTTTTGAAACTCCGCGGGGGATTCGCAAAATCCGAAGGGCAGGCAGGTATATTCAAACTGACCGTCCGGAGTCGCAAACACGAAATATTTCGTGTGCTCCGGGCTGACTTTGATTTGGTGGAAACTGTCCTTGAGGTCTAGCAACGTGAACACTTTTTTGCCGCTTAAACGAGTCAAGAAATCCTCGATAATCGGGAAAGGGTATTTCTGTTTATTAATCCGACTATTTAGCGGTCTGAGGTCCACGCAGAGCCTCATCTCTCCACTCCTCTTCCTGACGGGGACCACTCGAGAACAGTACGGGGAATTGCTAGGCTGGATAACACCTCTCTCGAGGAGATCATCCGTGATTTTCCGCAATTCTATCCTTTCCGCAAAAGCCAAACGACGCGGCGCGAACGCGAATATTGAGGGATCGCGAATGTTTATATTCACCGCGTATTCGTCGGTTACCGTCTCTATTTCGCGGGACATCGATTCGTTGATCACCTCTTCCATGCGTGTCTTAACGCTCACGTCGAAATCAACAACAGCCTCCTGAACCATTGTTGAAACACGCTGTTGTTCCGTGCCGTCGCTTATGCTCAGCGGGAGCGACGCAAACAAGTTAACCGTTCGTTATTTTTCACGCGCGAACGGTCGATATATTAATGTAAGCTCCTCTTTGTTGAGGAAATCGCGGCCCAGGATTAGGTCGCTGACAAACAACTTATCTCGGATTACTTGCAGCTCGACCTCGAATTGCTTGTGCGGGCATAACGCTAAGGTTATTTTTGTTTTTATACTACCGAGCAAATCTAACGGTTTCGCGCTCAGGTTTGTCAGGGACCTATTCGATGGTTTCAATTCGTCTACAATTCTAACATACAATTTATAAACTTTCTCGTTTATGAGCGAGACGGGACTTCCCGTGTCTATGAGCGCGGACAACTTACACGCGTTGTCTTCTACTTTCAGAACTTCCACGAAGGGGCCGGTGATTTCGAGGATCTTCTCGGGGCCGTTTCCTGCTTTCTGGATTGCTGCTACGGCATCCGCCGATGGAGGGTCGTCTGCTACTGTATTCCCTGCCGAGGTTGCTGCCACGTGTGCTGCCGCCGTCGATCGACGTTGCAGTCCTCGAGCCGGTGTCGTGTCTGCCTTCTTTTTCTTGGCTGAGCACTTGTACTGCCGATGCCCCTTGATCTTGCAGTAAAAGCATACCGCCTCGTTCCGACATTCCATGTGCGTATGCCCTTTCCTCCCGCAATTTCGGCATCCGTCCGAGTCTCTAGGTTTAGCGTTCCCCTTCTGAGCTGGTTTTCTTTCCTGGTGGGTTACGCCTCTTGTCAACGGCCGCATTTTCTCCAGGAAGTCTTCCACTGTGTCTGCGGCTATACCCAATGCCGTGTAGCGGAGCGCGTTCACTGGTATGCCATCTGCTAATATGCTGACGGTATCCTGTACTGTCAGGTCCAGATTGCTCATAAGGTCTAGCTTGTCCATCGCGTACTGCATGAAGGACTCCTTATTTGTCCTCCAAGTACGCGCCTCGAGTTGCTGCATCGTGCTGTACATCGACATCTTTGAGTCGAACGCCTTTATCAATAGTCGTTGGAGTTCCGCCCACGACTCCAGGGCTGCACCTTCTTGCCGGTGATACCACCGCTTCGCGAAGCCTGTCAACCGGCTGGAGGCCGCGAGCAAGACCAGGCCGTCCGATGCGGCGTGGATTCTCGCGACACTGTTCACTCGTCGCACCCACACCTTTACATTTTCCTTCTCGGTGCCGCCGAACTCCGGTATCTGCGGCACCAGCGTGGAGACCTTTACGGCCGACGCCGACGTCGCCGACGCTCCGGGCGTCTCCTGCCGCTCCACCGGGAATTGTATTATCGAGGTCGAGTGGTTCGAGGCTACCGCGGGCATCTCCTCGGTTTCCCTTGGACTGGGCAGCACTATCCGCTGTCCCGCCACGAGCTGAGCTAAACGCTCAAATTGTTGCTGTTGCCGCTCTATAAACTGCTGCTGCCTTCGTTCCATTTCAGCCTGTTTCGCGAGGAAGTCCGCCGTGACTGCGGCCAGGATTTGTTTCGCTTCCTGCGAAAGGGGCACGTTGTCTCCTCGAGAAATTGCGCTCGCGGACTCGCCGAATTCAGCCGCGGCGTCGAACGGCAAGTTCACGGATCCTTCGATTACCTCGAGTTGGCCGTCGGATTCTTTCCGCGCGAGAATCATTTCGATCAATTCGGCGCGGTCCACCGGCACTTTTATCTGGTCGGCTAGACCCGCGCGCATTGCCTCTTTTTTGAGGGTTTCCGTACCGAGTTTCGTTAACTTCGCGCGATCCATTTCGAAAGGCATCTTCTCCGGGAAATTTGCGTCGAGAAATCGGAGCGCGTGCTTCGCGATGCGGGACACGCTGCCGACGGCACTTACTGGCCGTCCACCCGTCGGCTCCGGTACCGACCGGCGCTATGGCTCGGCTCGGAGCACGCGGGTTCGAGTTCGAGAATTTAACGCGTTCCCCCTACGGGACGCGCGATTACGAGTCAGCAATTAATTACTTGACTGCGACGCGACTAATTTCCGAGACTTTTCCAACCTGTCGTTGATTTCTGTTCAGGTGTGATCTGCGCCCGGCTGCCGGCGGCGGTGAGACGAGACGAGGAGCACCGACCGGTCCGCTGGTCTTCCACACGAGACGAGGCTCCGGAGTTTCTTCCGGACGAGGTACGAGACGAGATTCTCCTGTTTCCTCCAGCGGGGCCCGAGACGGAGCACGTAGCTTCTCTTTGCACCGTTCTACAAGGCACGGGAGCGATCGGAGCACACTTTCCAACCGTGAGTCGAGAGAGTTTGTAGCACGTTTTTCGAGACACGAGTCGAGAGAGTTCGGAGCACTTTTCGAGACACGAGTCGAGATAGTTCGGAGCACGTTTTCCGAAACACGAGTCGAGAGAGTTTGGAGCACTTCTCCAACACACGAGCCGAGAGAGTTCGGAGTCTGGATGTTCTCGAGACGAGGAGCGAGAGCGGATCTGTATCCCACTTCTGAGTTGTAAGTATATGAAATTTTTCTTTCTTTACGGGACGTGGTTACTTTTACCAGGAAGATCGAGGATGGACTTTTCTTTAGGATCTAGGCCGGGTTCGAGAAATCAACTGGTTTCTTTAGTAACAAGGTAAGTATATTTACTAGAGTTATACACTAGATCGCGAATATCACCGGATAGGCACAAGAGGTAAGTTTAACGTAAGTATTCTTTTCAGGTTCCAGACTCCGACTGACTTGCTCCGGATCCGCATTTTCCTCGGAGCCGGGAGCTGACAGCCGGAAGATACTCCTAACGCCATCTGTGACGCCATCTATCTCCGCTTTGGCCTCGCACGCCACCCTATTTCTCGCCGCCATCTTACGTATACTGGGTGAGTATAGACTAGTGACATTTATTCTTCTCTTACATATACTGGGTGAGTAAGAACTAGTGACATTAACTTTCAGTCTTACAATATAATCACTATATACAGGGTGATTCAAAATAACTATATGTCCTTGCATGCACATATTCTTAGTAATATTTTGAGTCAACTTTTTCTTTCGCAAAAAATTATCCAGAGCTTAGATTTCTAGATATAATAAGAAATAGTTTACGTATCCTGAATCAGATACAAGAGGTAAGCAGGGGTGGCACAACTCACCGCTGCTCGCGGGCACCACGAGCACCGCGAGGCGTCTGCTGCGCTCAATAATCGATAATCATCTCAATTATCTTTAACGATGGTATTTAGTATTTTGAATCATCCGAATATTATGTAATAAAGAAATGAATAGGTGACAGAGAGAGAGAGAGAGAGAGAGAGAGAGAGAGAGAGAGAGAGAGACTGAGAGGAGAAAGAGGGGAGAAAGAACCTGTTCGAACCTGTTTACGCACGTACCATTCCGCAATCAATTGATTGTTCTCACGATCCATCCTTCAGTTTATCGGATTAAATCTTTCTTCTTTCTTCTTACATTTTATCACTTCACTCGTTTACACAACCATACACACGCGCACACACACACACACACTCTGTTCACTCACTTGATCGAATTTATTTACACATCAAAAAAATAGTACGAAACATTTAACTATTAAACATTACTAATCACTCGGCACGTCAAAATTACTCGAAGAAAGAAACACGTATTTACTTATTTACGTATCTACAATTGATCGTTTCGCTGTACTTATACGATCTTCGCGGGGGGTCGTCCCGTGTGGGATGCTTTGATTCGCGGGTGGTGGTGTGGTAGGGAAAGAAGAAGCGTGGAAGGCATTCATTCGCGGAGGGTGGTGTGGTGGGGGCATTGACTCCCCGCGAAGATCGTATAAGTACAGCGAAACGATCAATTGTAGATCAATAATCTCTTGGTTATTAGAAGCGTTAGAGGTGAAGAAAGAAACATGGTACAATACACGAATGAAGAATACTACGATATGCTGATGGCACTTGGTGAATGCCAGGGACAGCAGTACGTCGCTGCAAGGAGATATGCAGAATTATATCCACATCGAGCAAGACATCCACCGGCTAACGTTATACTTGGAGCAGCTCAACGTTTATACGAAACTGGAACCGTCTTACCACGAAAAAGAGATTGTGGTAGACATCGCAATGAAAGAAATTTGCGAAATGTGGAGACAGTTCTTTGTGCCGTTGAACAAGAGCCCGAAATTAGTATTCGGACCATTGCCCGAGAGCACAATCTGTCTTACTCTACAATACAGAAAATCTTAAGCGAAGAAAAGTTGCACCCTTATCATTATACCCGTGTGCAACATCTACGAGAAGAAGACTATCCTCGCAGGAAGAGATTTTGTGAAAATTTTCTGAGAAGAGTAAACGAGGATCCGGAATTTCCTTCTCGTGTGATGTTTAGCGACGAGTCGCTATTCACACAAGAGGGACATTTTAATTCTCACAACATGCATATTTGGAACGACGAGAATCCGCACGTCACTCGACTCAGAAATTTTCAAGTACAATGGAAATTGAACGTCTGGGCAGGAATTATGGGTACAAACATACTGGGCCCAGTTATTCTGCCAGATATTATAAATGGCGCATCGTACAAACAATTTTTGGAAGAAAATCTTCCAGATTTTTTGGAAGAAATTCCATTAGCAGACAGGAATAGAATTATATTCCAACAAGACGGTGCTGGACCCCACAATGCCAGAGTCGTCACAAATTATTTAAATGAGCAATTTCCAGGACGCTGGATGGGCCGATATGGTCCAATACCTTGGCCTGCAAAATCCCCCGATCTTAATCCCTTGGATTTTTTTTTCTGGGGCTATTGCAAAGAAATTATTTACAGAAGACTTTCTGAAAACATCGAAGACTTGAAAGACAAACTCCATCATGCCGTTTGGGCCATCGATAATGATATTTTGGAAAAAATGCAAAGAAATTTGCTAAGGCGCATGAGAGCTTGTGTTACAATGAACGGTGGTCATTTTGAACACCTGTTATGAAGAAAGAAGAAAGAAAAAAAGCTCTTGAAAAATTTAATTAATTAATTAATCTGCCCTTTTCAGGGCAATCGAATATTTATTGCGGGGAATTTTCTCTCAAAGTTCGCATTTTAAAAAATAAATAAAATAATTACATTTTCATACAAATAATTTAGCATTTCATACAAGATTAATAAATAATAAACAAATTGTGCACGGAAAAAAGAATAATTTTATTCCAGCATCTAATAATTCAGCTGAATACAGATTTAAAATTAATTTTTTATCATCTAAATAATTACGTAGAATATTTAAATTGATTGCTAGAATGTAAAATTTTTTGCTCTCCATGTCTCCGTGTATGCATTTCCAACATATTCTTCACCAAATTATAATAGTAAATCAAATATTAATCAATATTTTTATTTTTAAATTGCCGCGTTCCCAGACACATATTCGACAGTGTTACCACACAATAACCAATAAAGTCAGTTGTTTGCTTGCTTAGCTGAGCTCGATGTCAGCTGACATCGAGTAACTAGTAAACACGTGTTGTGTGTTCGTCGAGTAAATACGTGTTTCTTTCTTCGAGTAATTTTGACGTGCCGAGTGATTAGTAATGTTTAATAGTTAAATGTTTCGTACTATTTTTTTGATGTGTAAATAAATTCGATCAAGTGAGTGAACAGAGTGTGTGTGTGTGTGTGCGCGTGTGTATGGCTGTGTAAACGAGTGAAGTGATAAAATGTAAGAAGAAAGAAGAAAGATTTAATCCGATAAACTGAAGGATGGATCGTGAGAACAATCAATTGATTGCGGAATGGTACGTGCGTAAACAGGTTCAAACAGGTTCTTTCTCCCCTCTTTCTCCTCTCAGTCTCTCTCTCTCTCACTCTCTCTCTCTCTCTCTCTCTCTCTCTCACTCTTTCTCTCTCTCTCTCTCTCTCTCTCTCTGTCACCTATTCATTTCTTTATTACATAATATTCGGATGATTCAAAATACTAAATACCATCGTTAAAGATAATTGAGATGATTATCGATTATTGAGCGCAGCAGACGCCTCGCGGTGCTCGTGGTGCCCGCGAGCAGCGATGAGTTGTGCCACCCCTGCTTACCTCTTGTATCTGATTCAGGATACGTAAACTATTTCTTATTATATCTAGAAATCTAAGCTCTGGATAATTTTTTGCGAAAGAAAAAGTTGACTCAGAATATTACTAAGAATATGTGTATGCAAGGACATATAGTTATTTTGAATCACCCTGTATAATGTAAATATAATTTTCATACAATCGAAATGACGCCGCAATAGTAATAGAAATATCAAAAATAGTAATAGAATTATAAAAAAACGAACAAATGGGCCTCTAAAGCCCGGGTCAGTCAATTGTGTAAGTTAAACTTATTCAAAGTCCTACAAGCGCAATTTATTGATGAAAATTCAAACTAAATATTCCATTCTATCAATTTTGTATTTGACTTCACTAATTCACTTTCCATTTGTTGAAATTTAAGTAAAGAAAAAAATATTTTAATAAAAACGAACAAAAGGGCCTCTGAGGCCCGGGTCAGTCAAGCGAGGGTTAAGTTGAATTTGATCAAAAGTTTTATCTTGGATTTGTGATTTCTTCCTTAAAATAAAATATAACTTAGTCTATGTTACATTAAATAACATTTTAGTGACAAAACATAATTATCTTTTTAAAAAAAGGTAAAAAAGGTGTGAGCTTTAAGGAAAAACACAAATTCAAGATAATTGTTTTGATCAAATTCAACTTAGGCCTAGCTCTAAAACATGCTCTAAAGGAAAATTTTATTTAAAAATTTATAGTATTATATCCGTTATATAAACTTTAGCTTCTTACAAGGGAACCTCGCGAACTCGAAAATTCAGATTTTAATGAAACTTGGCATAAATGTAGAGGGGGTAAATACATGAATTTAGAAATTTTTAGTTGGTGCCTAAAAACGGTTTGAAGGTGTGAAACCATCCTTCAAAGTTGAGACGATTTTTGCGGTTTTTCGATATATCTCGTAAATTAAACAAAATATTAAAAAATGTTTCATACGAAAGTTTTACAGTATAAATACCTTTATTTAACTATGCTATTTATTAAAAAAAAATTTTTTTTATTAAAAAAAATTTTTTTTTTTGAAAAATAAATAGCATAGTTAAATGGAGGTATTTATGCTATAAAACTTTTGTATGAAACATTTTTAAATATTTTGTTTAATTTACGAGATATATCGAAAAACCGCAAAAATGTCTCAACTTTGAAGGGTGGTTTTACCCCTTCAAACGGTTTTTGGGCACCAACTAAAAATTTCTAAATTCATGTATTCACCCCTTCTACATTTATGCCAAGTTTCATTAAAATCAGAATTTACAAGTTCGCAAGGTTCCTTTGTTAGTAAAATCTTTCTCAAAGAGAAAATTTTAGAGTGTAACCTTAAGTGGTCTATAAACCTAAGTAGTTTATAAAAAAATACAAAATGCGTGATATCCAAGCAAAATTACCTTTTAAAAAAGGTAAAAGAAGGCGCCAAGTGTGTGGTTTTCCTTTAACGAAAAATATACACAGTTCAAGATAAAACTTTTAATCAACTTTAACCTAAGTGATATATGGAATAGAAAAAAATAATTTACTTATGTATTAAATAAGATATTTTTCATTAAATTCAATCTAAGTGATACATGCATTAAATTCAATTTAAGTGATCTATAAACACTACAAAATGCGTGATATCCCAACAAAATTACCTTTTTAAAAAGGGTAAAAAAAAGGCGCCAAGTGTTTGGTTTTTCCTTTAAGCAAAAAAATTATTGGATGGTTCAACCTAAGTAATATATAGAAAAAAATCACAAATTCAAGATAAAACTTTTAATCAAATTCAACCTAAGTGGTATATACTTTTGGATGGTTCAACCTAAGTATTATATACTAAGTTTGTCAAATGCAACTTAAGTAATATATATTAACAATAAGTGTGTCTTTAACTTAAGTAATATATATTTTTACAAAAATGATATGTAAATATTTTACGCCAATTAAGAGTGAACACTACAAAATTAGTGTTAAGTTTTTTCTCTACAAAAATAATGATATGAAGAAATATGCGCAAATCTATATAAAAATAGATATTTGTTCTTTGGCTGGCATTCATAGTTTGATTTTTCATTAAGCTCGTATCAGACTAGAGATTGATATTGGAATTGAATTGAAATGTAATTAATTAAGAACAAAACCATCTTAATTACATAATACCTGACGTATTGCACGATATGAAGCATAAATGCATATATATAACTGTGTGTGTGTGCGTAAGGTAAACGCGATCGCACGGAGAATGCCGGGATCCGTCCCGATTGAGACGCGAAGTGAGTGGTGAGGAATGCGGTAGGTAGGTTCATGGGGGGGGGGGCGTAGGTGGTGATAGGAAGAAAAGAGGAGGCGATGATGTCACTCGCACTTAATAATTTATTAACATGGACGTTCAGAGCGAGGGGCGCGCCGTATCTCTTTACAATTTTACGGAGAATTTTATCTTTAAATGTCCTGTTATTACGCTGCCTGTAGTCGACGCAGAGATCTTGAAAAGCCTCTAGATCGAAGCTCTCGCGAACCCGGAAATCTTGCGCGCGATCCTACGGAGATTTTGTGCACGAGGCAGAGGACGTTCGCGGGAGAGATACGGGCACCCGAGCATAGACGTAATGCATTCACACATTCACACGGATACACGAACTTAAGAATTACTTGACAGTAGCTGCCGAAATAGGGATTACGAGTTAATCAACGTTGGTTGACAGAAGAAATAAGTTAATCGCACTATCACGTCGCGAGTACTAAGGGATGGAATGGAAGTGAATCCCCGCAGCTAAGATCGGCGGATAACGAGAGAGATCTGCGGGGCGATCTAATGTCGGTGCTTCGCTGCGAGAGACTGATTATGTTTTTTCGTCTTAGGACAATCGCGATTGCGGAGGAGAAAGAGGGGCGGCAAGAGAACTGATTTCGAGCCTTATTTGGGCATCGATTTGACATGCCCTTTTTTGGGCATGTTTTGCATAGTTACCACGATGCGAGAAAACGAAAGAAGTGCGCGTGATGAGCTAGTGACAGCGCTGTGACTAGGTGCATCGAATGGACGAACTACAACGAGCACGATGGCGGTCAGCAGCTTTCACTACTTGCGGATAAAACAGAGCAAACAAAAAATGCTGAAATTCTAATAAAATTGTTCTAGTCTCAAACAATAACAAAAGTAACATATATGCGTACGTGCGTACGTACATTTTTATTATTACAAATGCGAATATAGATTGATATAAAGCAAAATATACTTTTAATATTGAAAAATACAAATATAATAGAACAAAATATCAAAAGAAAAGTATAAAATATAAACTGCAATAACTATTTGCATAATAATGTTACTTACACTATATGCACATAGCACAATTTGATAATAAAAATAATATAATATAATTTAAATTAATAAGTTTGAAATATTACTTAAAAAATATTATGAAGAAAAAATAAAAGAAAGAATAAAAGAAAATGGAAGAGGTTGAAATAATTGTTACAAACATAATTTTATACAATAAAAATTTTTATTAGGCAGAAGTAAAAGAATATCAATATTTGTTGCATGAGTAAGGAAAACTGCTAAAATCTTTGTTACCAATGTTATTAATCTAGAAACACATCCTTTTTAAAGAAATTAATACAGAATTTGTTTAAATATGTCTTCTATTTATAGCACATATGTATTACAAAGATGTTCGTGGAAAAAACGTGTTATACAAAGCGATTTTCTACACCAAGAATAAGTTATTATGGCTATTTCGTTACAAAGATCGCATTTTACTTCAGAATTCTTTTTAGTACAAAAGTCTACTGGTGTTTTAAATTCTATCGGTATAGTCTGCAGGTATTAATCGTATACATTCTGTACGTATCCACTTTTAGTCTACGCATATTTAAATATATTTTGAAATCTGGGCGATGTATTTGGGGATCGCTGCCGTACTCCTCGGGATCAGGTTTCGTAAAAGATAACGCCGATAGTGGTTTTAAACACAATATATATTCTTTTAACCGAATTACACTAACTTGTTACTGAATAAACCCGTGACAAGGTACAATATCGTGCAACATACGTTCGTCGTTGAATAATGTGCAAGTAAGCCCGCTCGTTGTCTATATATCGATGTTTATATACACCACCGATTTTTGGTGTATAACCGGGGAGGGTACTTCCGCGGTCACTAGCCTTCGGTCAGTGTACTTGCTTAGCCAGCAATTGCTGGCTACGCAGATTCTACCCCAAAATCAGAAGATTTTGGCTGTTGTTTATTAAGCAACCGGGTGCATTGCCCGGTGCGACGCCCGGTATGTAGGCCGGGGGATGCTCACGCACGAGGTGTCACTTGACATCTTTTATCGCTTGCGACATTTCTTGTGTGAGTGCATCACACTCACAACATAATGTACAGAAGATAATTGAAGCCAATTTCCAAATAGAAGATTATGCACTCGACCAAACTAACCATAATCACAACCAATAGTATCAAATACTTCAGATAATCGCAAATGTATATATTGGGGATAGGAATAAGTTTTAATCGTTTTTTTATGTAGAAAAAAACAGTTTGAATATAAAAATATTAAATAATTTTATTCAAAATTTATCTGAAGCGACAATTTTCGCTCATCTTTCGGGCAATAAACGGATTCCTCGAGTGAAGAATTTTATTTCTTTCGAGGCGATCCAGTCATCGACCCATTTTTTGATGCTGTCATACGAGGTAAAGCCCTTTCTAGTAAGTGCTGATTGCATCGACCGGAATAAATGATAATCTGAAGGGGCAATATCCGGTGAATACGGCGGGTAGGGTAGGACCTCCCATTTCACCCTTTCTAGGTATGTCCGGATGCGTTGACCAACATGTGGCGTTGTCGTGCTACAAAATCAGCTTCTCGTATTTATCGCGCCATTCCGGCCGTTTTTCTTCAATAGCTTATTTCAAACGAATTAGTTGAAGTCGGTAACGTTGGGAATTGATAGTTTCTGGCGGTTTCAGTAGCTCAGAGTAGACTACACCTCGCATGTCCCACCAGATACAGAGAATGACCTTTGACCCGTGAATATTGCGTTTTGGCGTTGATGGACCTGGTTTGCCTGGCTTCACCCATACTAGTTTGCGTTTAGGACTGTCGTAGTAAATCCATTTTTCATCACCAGTAATGATCCGATGCAAAAAAACCCTTTCTTTTAATAGTGGAAAAGAACTTCCCGCAAATGCTGCTTTTTTGGAACAAATTCCGACATTTTTGATGTGATATAAATACTTGTTTACACTTTAAACAAAAGTCTTATACTGCGTTTGATAGCTCACATACACACCTTTCAAATCCATGCATCAAAAGGTTAGAAAAGATGCAAGCAATACTATTAATGTCATCTATGGGAAAACGATTAAAATTTATTCCCATCTCCAATACAATAAAATCAAATTAGATATCATTGATACCTTATCAATTATAAAAAGAACATCTTTGAGGTCTGCTTGTAAAACTTTTAACACGTGATCAGCTAATTGTTTATACTTAGGAGTAGAACCATGTTCAACGGATAATTGAAGTAATCTATGTACTGTCAAACCATTTATATTAAATGCTGCTATACCAGTGGGCGTTGCTATTGCAGTATCCTTATTAAGATTTTGTTTTATCCAACTCCAGTGAACACATTTTATAGCGGCAATGTAACATGGAAGTTACATGTAATTTAACATTGTTATTCTTGTGATATGTAGGTGCTATATGACATGAAAATAACCTGTTACGTAATATTTGTTATACGCAAGTGATATAGCTGTTATACATCGTTTTGGCGTTACAGTTATTCAACAAAAATTGTATAATCGTAACATAACACGTTCGTATCAATGTTATTACGGAACAATGCGTCGTAGTTGACTCAGAAATCAGACAACATTATAATATCCTGAATGACAGATCTATTTGATAATAAAAAAAATTATTATAAAGATAATGTTTTTAAAAATAACGGTTTGTCTACAGTTACTGCGCACAAAAAATGCACAAAATCTAAAATCATCATGTGCTGAACAAAAACAGAATAATAAATGTATACTATTCAATTTTTCTTAGAATTACGATCTATATAATTAACCATCTAATTAATCATTTGAACGCTTCAAAGATTAGTGCTAAATAGATCGCAATTTCCATCAAATTATTAAAGTTATGGAAAAAGATAAATTTAACAATGAAATTAATAAGTAAATAAATTAATGCTATTTATTTTTAATATGGTCTGCAAAATTTAATTGTTTTTATAAAAAATAATATAGTTGCGTCAGTTTATAACATATAGGTATATGTAGACAATAACAAGTACCCATATCGATGAGTCAAATTGGCGTAGCAGGTAGAGTACAAGGTTCGTCATCCTAAGATCCCGGGTTCAAACCTAGCAGCGGCAAGTAAAAATAAAATAAAAAATAACATAATTTAAATTTAATTAATTAATAAAAATTTATCCTAAATTTAGTATGTGCTGTTGATAAAAATAATTTTAAAAAATGAAATTTTTATTTTATTTTATTTTTCTTTGTAACTATTGTCTAACGGTTAGATAACATGTAATTATAACATGTTATATTGCTGAGTCGGAAATTGTAACTTACATGTAAGTTACGTGTAATTTCAGAGTAACGTAACCTGTTATATTCCGTTACATTGCTGTTACACTGCTACTATATTACTGTGTTCACTGGGGCATTTAATAGTTTTAATCAAGAAACTTTTACCACTTCCTTCTTCTCCACTAACGTATAGTCGTAATAACGATTTTTTATCTGACACGGTATTAATGACTCTATCAAATACTTTTTTTTATCTGCATTCAATTTTGAAATCATTTTAAGGAGATGCTAAAATTGTCCTGTTTTACCAACAATTTAATTTCTCACTAATCTTTTAATTGCGTTTACAGAATGAAAAATCCTTCTCCAGAATTAAAATATAAACGATAACAATTCTGTATTGTAACGATTTTGTAGGAAAAACGACAAAAAATTATAAAATTGTCGGCTTCTGGCGCCGACTCGTAACAAAATATGCCTGATATAAAAATTTTAGACCTTGTACGTATAAATCAAGCCTGCAGGCAAGAAAAGTGAACATTTACGAATAATATTACGCTTTTAGATTGAGCGTAGGTGTTCTAATAAAAAAGATTACTGTGTAACAAAATTTCATGTCTGAAAATTTTGTGTGCCTGCCTGAAATGCATATATATAGCATATATATTGATTGACGGATGTTCGGATAGATGTCGCTACTTTAGTTCAGCACTTTCTCGCTTCTTTTTACCATCGAACTGTACGCTCGCACCCACATACACACACACACGCGCGCGCGCGCGCACACACTCACATATACGTACAGGGTGCTTCCGCGACCTACACATCATTAAGTCGGGTTGCCTATCGGGAGGCGTATACTTTACCGGTAAGATAATACCGGCAGGATAAGATTAAATCGCAAGTCTAGCGGGGAATGAGGCAAAAGAAATTGAATTTAACATTCTGTTACAATGTATAATTAATAATATGATAAAAATCTATATTTAATGATACAAATATCTGACTTAACCTAATATAAATAAAATTTAATAAATATTTAAAATTATAATTATAAATATTTATAATTATAAAACTTTTTTTTTAATATACCTATATAATAAATATTTGCTGTAACCACAATTTTTTAACGCAATTTTGCACATAAAAGTGTCTTTTGCTTAATTATAAAGAGAGTAATCTCTGACAATAAGTTACGATTTTTATTTTTTTAAATTTATTTTCCAAAAATTAATACTTTAATTCGTAAGAAGGCAAATAAGTCTTGGTTCTTTTGTAGAACATGATTAGACCTGCTGGATTTAAAAGATTGTCCACTTGTTTTTATAAAAAAAAAGTTTCACAGAGATAATAAAAGAAACCGTAGTCTGGATGTCACTCGAAAATTTTGGAGCGCAAAATGCTGTCACTATGTTTGATTTTTTCTATTCGATATAGATAAGGATCATGTTTGTTAACTGCATTTGACTTTTAATAGACACTATAAGTTGTTTATTCAATTGTTTGTCCCTGCACTCCTTGCACTTCTCGCGTCGTAGCCTCTCGATCGTTTCTGTTTGACAGACATTAGCGTGAGTCACAGAGGTTAAAACGCGTTAAAATTTAAAATATATCATAATGGAACCGGAACAAAATCATTATTCGTTTAGAGAATTAACAGACATGATTCTGATTTACGGCGAGTGTCGAAAAAATCAAAGGCAAGCAGCTGCACTTTACGTCCAAAAGTTTCCGGATAGACGACACCCAGACCACGGTTTTTTTCATCGTCTTCATCAACGATTAGAAACAAATTTACAAATCAATTTTACAAATCAAGCAAGCCGATCCATGTTCCACAAAGAAACCAAGGGGCAATTGAAGCTGTTTAACAAGCTCTTGAGGCAAATCCTCATACAAGCACAAGAGCAATTGCCACAGATTTAAATATGCATCATGTTACGGTGCATAAAATAATCAAACATTCGCTGCGTTTGCATCCATTCAAACAACATACAACACACAAACTTAAACCTGGTGATATGCAACGACGTTTAAATTTTTGTGAATGGATTATTGATCACGTAAGTTTAAATTTTCTATTTTTTTATTATTCTATAAGACCAGACATATTATACTAGATACGTTGTTACCATTTATCGACTTGCATCGTCAATTTTATACTAAATTATTCAGTTTTTACAGGTAGATTTCAATGATGCTGGAAATGATATCTTTTTAAAAAATATTTTTTGGAGTGATGAAGCAGTTTTCGGAAGTGATGGATGCATAAATCGTCATAATGAACATCACTATGCACAGCACAATCCACACTGTATTAAAAAAACAAATATTCAAGGCAGGTAGACTCTAAATGTGTGGCTTGGAGTCATAGGAAATCACGTCATTGGCCCTGAATTTATCGATGGAAATGTGGATGCACAATATTATTCACAATTTCTTCTCTACCGGCTTGATGAGCTTTTGGAAGATGTTCCACTAGCTAATAGGCTAGATATGATCTTTCAACAAAATGGATCCCGCCCATACATCTCTTTTGGCGAGAAGAGTATTAAATCAAAAATTTCCTAGGAGATGGATCGGACTTCATGGTCCTCAGGAATGGTCACCACGTTCTCCGGATCTTACGCCTATGGACTTTTTTGTGTGGGGCTTTTTAAAAAATAAAATATATCAAACTCTACCAATAAATAAAGAGGCTTTAAAAAATAGAATACGCAACGCATGTGCAGAAATCACTCCTGCCATGCTGGATAGAGTGAGAGAAAATTTTATGCGCAGGGTCGCGTTATGTTTAGAAGAAGATGGTGGTTACATTGAGCATTTATTATAAGCTTATTATTATATTTTAATATAAAAAATGTTAACCTTGTTTTGTGTTTAAATTAAATTGTATTATTTGTTCAACGTTTATTAATTTTATTATTATGTTATTATTAATATTTATATCATTAAACATATTTTTATCTGTATTATTGAATTATACTTGAAGAAGTGATTACATTAAACATTTACTATAAGCATATTTTTAAATAAAAAATATTTAACTTTGTTTTATGAATTTGTTGTATTATTTGTTCAATGGTTTAATGTTTATTAATTTTATTATTACGGTATTATTAATATTTGTATTATTAAACATATCTATACTATTAAACTATTATCTTTCATCTATATTATTGAATTATATTTGAGTAAAAACCGACCCCCCCCCCCTTGCTTCACCATCGGACTTGCAATCTGAGGTTTTCTACGGAAAATGATTCCTACGAAAAATTTTTGCGTACGAAAGTGATGCTGCGCGTTCACTGATAGTAACAACTAAAAGGTATGTATCAATTAGTAAAAATTATAGCGCCTCTTTCGTATGCGAAAATTTTTCATATAAATTCGAAAATAGAACTCATATTGCAAGTCCGACGGTGAGTGAAACAAGGGGAATCGGATTTTACTTAGGAATAGTTTATATAATATAAATAAAAAATATGTTTAATAGTATAAATATGTTTAATAATACAAATATTAATAATGTAATAATTAAATTTATAAACATTAAACAATTAAAATTAATAAACATTAAACAAATGACAACAAATTTATAAAACAAAGTTAAATATCTTTTATTTAAAAATATGCTTATAATAAATGTTTAATGTAACCCACTTCTTCTAAATATAATACAATTATGTGCATAAAATTTTCTCTCATTTTATTCAATGTGCAGGAGTAATTTCTGCACATCTTAGAAATTTCATTTTTTTAGAACTTTCTAATTTTTTAGCAATGTTTTATATACTTTATTTTTTAAGAAGTCCCACAAAAAGTTCATAGGTATGAATTCCAAAAAATAACGAGCACTTCTGAAGACCATGCAGTTCGATCTCCCACTCTAATAAAATTTTTTAATTAAAATGATTCTAGCCAAAAACGAAGGGCGGGATATCCATTCTGTTGAAATATCATTTCTAGTTTATTCGCAAGTGGCACGTCTTCAAAAAGTTTATTGAAACGATGGAAAAGAAATTCTGAATAATGAACATGCATCCACATTTTCTTGAACAAATTCGAAGTCGATAATGTGAAACGCTTCTAGCCACGTATTCATAGTCCATCGGTCTTAAATATTTTTTATATGGATTGCGTATATAGTAACGCAATATGTCAGATTATGCAGCTATTGATTCTAAAAAATACTTTGTCAGAGAATGTTTTTCAAAACTAAATAAATTTTTGGTATCACTAAAATCCATCTGTATAAATTGAATAATTTAATATAAAATTAATGACGCAAGAAGATAGCCGACAATATATTGTAATAAAATATTAGAAAACAAACTTACGTGTTCAATAAACCATTCACAAAAATTTAAGCATTGTGACATATTGTCAGGTATAAATTTTTGTTGTTTAAATGGATGCAAACCTATAAAATATTGTAAAAATGTAAAATTGTTTTACACTTAAAAGAAATTGGTTACATGTCAAACATTTATTATATAAGCGTTTCAAGATAAAAAATATTTTTTGTTTAAATATATTGATCAAATTTTATTAGATTAGATTGGATATTATTATTTAATTAGTAAATATATATTCCATATTATATTATTGAATTTTACACTATAACAAGTTATAAAATTCAATTTCTTTTGCCTCATTCCACGCTGGACTTGCGATTTAATCTTATCCTGCCGGTATTACCTTACCGGTAAAGCATGCCCCTTCCGATAGGCAACCCGACTTAATGATGTGTAGGTCGCGGAAGCACCCTGTACATATACACACAAAGCAGGCAGATATGCACGATACAATACAAAATATTTTTTTTAATAGTACAAATCTATTTTTTATTTTTATTACATATATTGATAGTATATTTTTCACATATTACTACATGATTTCTAATATTTTATAAGTATTCTAAATCTTTTTAA